>NW_027488970.1:0-178102 GCF_050948215.1 Halictus rubicundus | reverse complement strand
CTCTATCTATCCTATCCTCTATCCTATCGTATCCTCTATCCTATCGTATCCTCTATCCTATCCTATCGTTTATCCTATCCTATCCTCTATCCTATCCTATTCTCTATCCTATCCTATCCTCTATCCTATCCTCTATTCTATCCAATCCTATATCCTATCCTCTATCATATCCTATCCTCTATCCTATCCTATCCTCTATCCTATCCTATCCTATCCTCTATCCTATCCTATCCTCTATCCTATCCTATCCGCTATCCTATCCAATCCTATATCCTATTCTCTATTCTATCCTATCCTCTATCCTATCCTATCCTCTATCCTATCCTATCCTCTATCCTATCCTATTCTCTATCCTATCCTATCCTCTATCCTATTCTATCCTCTATCCTATCCTATCCTCTCTCCTATTCTATTCTCTATCCTATCCAATCCTATATCGTATCCTCTATCCTATCCTATCCTCTATCCTATCCTATCCACTATCCTATCCTATCCTCTATCCTATCCTATCCTCTATCCTATCGTATCCTCTATCCTATCCTATCGTTTATCCTATCCTATCCTCTATCCTATCCTATCCACTATCCTATCCTATCCTCTATCCTATCCTATCCTCTATCCTATCGTATCCTCTATCCTATCCTATCGTTTATCCTATCCTATCCTCTATCCTATCCTATTCTCTATCCTATCCTATCCTCTATCCTATCCTATCCTCTATCCTATCCTATCCTCTATCGTATATTATCCTCTATCCTATCCTATTCTCTATCCTATCCCTATCCTCTATCCTATCCTATCCTCTATCCTACCCTATCCTCTATCCTATCCTATTCTCTATCCTATCCTATCCTCTATCCTATCCTATCCTCTATCCTATCCTATTCTCCATCATATCCTATCCTCTATCCTATCCTATCCTCTATCCTATCCTATCCTCTATCCTATCCTATCCTCTATCCTATCCTATCCTCTATCCTATCCTATCCTATCCTCTATCCTATCCTATCCTCTATCATATCCTATCCTCTATCCTATCCTATCGTGTATCCTATCCTATCCTCTATCCTATCCTATCCTCTATCCTATCCTATTCTCTATCTTATCCTATCCTCTATCCTATCCAATCCTCTATCCTATCCTATCCTCTATCCTATCCTATCCTCTATCCTATCCTATCCTCTATCCTATCCTATCCTCTATCCTATTCTATCCTCTATCCTATCCAATCCTATATCCTATTCTCTATCCTATCCTATCCTCTATGATATCCTATCCTCTATCCTAACCTATTCTCTATCCTATCCTATCCTCCATCCTATCCTATCCTATCCTATCCTATCCTATCCTATCCTCTATCCCATCCTATCCAATCCTATATCCTATTCTCTATCCTATCCTATCCACTATCCTATCCTATCCACTATCCTATCCTATCCTCTATCCTATCCTATCCTCTATCCTATCCTATCCTATCCTATCCTCTATCCTATCCTATCCTCTATCCTATCCTATCCTCTATCCTATACTATCCGCTATCCTATCCAATCCTATATCCTATTCTCTATCCTATACTAACCTCTATGATATCCTATCCTCTATCCTAACCTATTCTCGATCCTATCCTATCCTCTATCCTATCCTATCCTATCCTATCCTCTATCCTATCCTCTATCCTATCCAATCCTATATCCTATTCTCTATACTATCCTATCCTCTATCCTATCCTATCCTCTATCAGATCCTATCCTCTATCCTATCCTATCCTCTATCCTATCGTATCCTCTATCCTATCGTATCCTCTATCCTATCCTATCCCCTATCCTATCCTATCCTCTATCCTATCCTATCCTCTATCCTATCCTATCCTCTATCCTATCCTATCCTCTATCCTATCCTATTCTCTATCCTATCCTATCCTCTATCCTATGCTATCCTCTATCGTATCCTATCCTTTATCCTATCCTATCCTCTATCCTATCCTATCCGCTATCCTATCCAATCCTATATCCTATTCTCTATCCTATCCTATCCACTATCCTATCCTATCCTCTATCCTATCCTATCCTCTATCCTATCCTATCCTATCCTATCCTCCATCCTATCCTATCCTATCCTCTATCCTATCCTATCCTCTATCCTATCATATCCTCTATCCTATCCTATCCCCTATCCTATCCTATCCTCTATCCTATCCTATCCTCTATCCTATCCTATCCTCTATCCTATCCTATCCTCTATCCTATCCTATTCTCTATCCTATCCTATCCTCTATCCTATGCTATCCTCTATCGTATCCTATCCTTTATCCTATCCTATCCTCTATCCTATCCTATCCGCTATCCTATCCAATCCTATATCCTATTCTCTATCCTATCCTATCCACTATCCTATCCTATCCACTATCCTATCCTATCCTCTATCCTATCCTATCCTCTATCCTATCCTATCCTATCCTATCCTCTATCCTATCCTATCCTCTATCCTATCCTATCCTCTATCCTATACTATCCGCTATCCTATCCAATCCTATATCCTATTCTCTATCCTATCCTATCCTCTATGATATCCTATCCTCTATCCTAACCTATTCTCTATCCTATCCTATCCTCCATCCTATCCTATCCTATCCTCTATCCTATCCTATCCTCTATCCTATCATATCCTCTATCCTATCCTATCCCCTATCCTATCCTATCCTCTATCCTATCCTATCCTCTATCCTACCCTATCCTCTATCCTATCCTATCCTCTATCCTATCCTATTCTCTATCCTATCCTATCCTCTATCCTATGCTATCCTCTATCGTATCCTATCCTTTATCCTATCCTATCCTCTATCCTATCCTATCCGCTATCCTATCCAATCCTATATCCTATTCTCTATCCTATCCTATCCACTATCCTATCCTATCCACTATCCTATCCTATCCTCTATCCTATCCTATCCTCTATCCTATCCTATCCTATCCTATCCTCTATCCTATCCTATCCTCTATCCTATCCTATCCTCTATCCTATACTATCCGCTATCCTATCCAATCCTATATCCTATTCTCTATCCTATACTAACCTCTATGATATCCTATCCTCTATCCTAACCTATTCTCGATCCTATCCTATCCTCTATCCTATCCTATCCTATCCTATCCTCTATCCTATCCTCTATCCTATCCAATCCTATATCCTATTCTCTATACTATCCTATCCTCTATCCTATCCTATCCTCTATCAGATCCTATCCTCTATCCTATCCTATCCTCTATCCTATCGTATCCTATCCTCTATCCTATCCTATCCTCTATCCTATCGTATCCTCTATCCTATCGTATCCTCTATCCTATCCTATCCCCTATCCTATCCTATCCTCTATCCTATCCTATCCTCTATCCTATCCTATCCTCTATCCTATCCTATCCTCTATCCTATCCTATTCTCTATCCTATCCTATCCTCTATCCTATGCTATCCTCTATCGTATCCTATCCTTTATCCTATCCTATCCTCTATCCTATCCTATCCGCTATCCTATCCAATCCTATATCCTATTCTCTATCCTATCCTATCCACTATCCTATCCTATCCTCTATCCTATCCTATCCTCTATCCTATCCTATCCTATCCTATCCTCTATCCTATCCTATCCTCTATCCTATCCTATCCTCTATCCTATACTATCCGCTATCCTATCCAATCCTATATCCTATTCTCTATCCTATACTATCCTCTATGATATCCTATCCTCTATCCTAACCTATTCTCGATCCTATCCTATCCTCTATCCTATCCTATCCTATCCTCTATCCTATCCTCTATCCTATCCAATCCTATATCCTATTCTCCATCCTATCCTATCCTCTATCCTATCCTATCCTCTATCGGATCCTATCCTCTGTCCTATCCTATCCTCTATCCTATCGTATCCTATCCTCTATCCTATCCTATCCTCTATCCTATCGTATCCTCTATCCTATCGTATCCTCTATCCTATCCTATCGTTTATCCTATCCTATCCTCTATCCTATCCTATTCTCTATCCTATCCTATCCTCTATCCTATCCTCTATTCTATCCAATCCTATATCCTATCCTCTATCATATCCTATCCTCTATCCTATCCTATCCTATCCTCTATCCTATCCTATCCTCTATCCTATCCTATCCGCTATCCTATCCAATCCTATATCCTATTCTCTATTCTATCCTATCCTCTATCCTATCCTATCCTCTATCCTATCCTATCCTCTATCCTATCCTATTCTCTATCCTATCCTATCCTCTATCCTATTCTATCCTCTATCCTATCCTATCCTCTCTCCTATTCTATTCTCTATCCTATCCAATCCTATATCGTATCCTCTATCCTATCCTATCCTCTATCCTATCCTATCCACTATCCTATCCTATCCTCTATCCTATCCTATCCTCTAACCTATCGTATCCTCTATCCTATCCTATCGTTTATCCTATCCTATCCTCTATCCTATCCTATTCTCTATCCTATCCTATCCTCTATCCTATCCTATCCTCTATCCTATCCTATTCTCTATCCTATCCTATCCTCTATCCTATCCTATCCTCTATCCTATCCTATCCTCTATCGTATATTATCCTCTATCCTATCCTATTCTCTATCCTATGCTATCCTCTATCGTATCCTATCCTTTATCCTATCCTATCCTCTATCCTATCCTATCCGCTATCCTATCCAATCCTATATCCTATTCTCTATCCTATCCTATCCACTATCCTATCCTATCCTCTATCCTATCCTATCCTCTATCCTATCCTATCCTATCCTATCCTCTATCCTATCCTATCCTCTATCCTATCCTATCCTCTATCCTATACTATCCGCTATCCTATCCAATCCTATATCCTATTCTCGATCCTATCCTATCCTCTATGATATCCTATCCTCTATCCTAACCTATTCTCGATCCTATCCTATCCTCTATCCTATCCTATCCTATCCTCTATCCTATCCAATCCTATATCCTATTCTCCATCCTATCCTATCCTCTATCCTATCCTATCCTCTATCAGATCCTATCCTCTATCCTATCCTATCCTCTATCCTATCGTATCCTATCCTCTATCCTATCCTATCCTCTATCCTATCGTATCCTCTATCCTATCGTATCCTCTATCCTATCCTATCGTTTATCCTATCCTATCCTCTATCCTATCCTATTCTCTATCCTATCCTATCCTCTATCCTATCGTCTATTCTATCCAATCCTATATCCTATCCTCTATCATATACTATCCTCTATCCTATCCTATCCTCTATCCTATCCTATCCTATCCTCTATCCTATCCTATCCTCTATCCTATCCTATCCTCTATCGTATCCTATCCTCTATCCTATCCTATCCTCTATCCTATCCTATCCTCTATCCCATCCTATCCGCTATCCTATCCAATCCTCTATCTTATCCTATCCTCTATCCTATCCTATCCTCTATCCTATCCTATCCTCTATCCTATCCTATCCTCTATCCTATACTATCCTCTATCCTATTCTATCCTCTATCCTATCCAATCCTATATCGTATCCTCTATCCTATCCTATCCTCTATCCTATCCTATTCTCTATCCTATCCTATCCTCTATCCTATCCTATCCTCTATCCTATCCTATCCTCTATCCTATCCTATCCTCTATCATATCCTATCCTCTATCCTATCCTATCCTCTATCCTATTCTATCCTCTATCCTATCCAATCCTATATCCTATTCTCTATCCTATCCAATCCTATATCCTATCCTATCCTCTATCCTATCCTATCCTATCCTATCCTCTATCCTATCCTATCCTCTATCCTATCCTATCCTATCCTATCCTCTATCCTATCCTATCCTATCCTCTATCCTATCCTCTATCCTATCCAATCCTATATCCTATTCTCCATCCTATCCTATCCTCTATCCTATCCTATCCTCTATCAGATCCTATCCACTATCCTATCCTATCCTCTATCCTATCCTATCCTCTATCCTATCCTATTCTCTATCCTATCCTATCTTTCTATCCTATCCTATCCTCTATCCTATCCTATCCTCTCTCCTATTCTATCCTCTATCCTATCCAATCCTATATCGTATCCTCTATCCTATCCTATCCTCTATCCTATCCTATCCACTATCCTATCCTATCCTCTATCCTATCCTATCCTCTATCCTATCGTATCCTCTATCCTATCCTATCGTTTATCCTATCCTATCCTCTATCCTATCCTATTCTCTATCCTATCCTATCCTCTATCCTATCCTATCCTCAATCCTATCCTATCCTCTATCGTATATTATCCTCTATCCTATCCTATTCTCTATCCTATCCTATTCTCTATCCTATCCTATCCTCTATCCTATCCTATTCTCCATCCGATCCTATCCTCTATCCTATCTTATCCTCTATCCTATCCTATCCTCTATCCTATCCTATCCTCTATCCTATCCTATCCTATCCTCTATCTTATCGTATCCTCTATCATATCCTATCCTCTATCCTATCCTATCGTTTATCCTATCCTATCCTCCATCCTATCCTATCCTCTATCCTATCCTATCCTCTATCATATCCTATCCTCTATCCTATCCAATCCTATATCCTATTCTCTATCCTATCCTATCCTCTATGATATCCTATCCTCTATTCTAACCTATTCTCTATCCTATCCTATCCTCTATCCTATCCTATCCTATCCTCTATCCTATCCTCTATCCTATCCTCTATCCTATCCTATCCTATCGTTTATCCTATCCTATCCTCTATCCTATCCTATCCTCTAACATATCCTATCCGCTATCCTATCCTATCCTCTATCCTATCATATCCTCTATCCTATCCTATCCCCTATCCTATCCTATCCTCTATCCTATCCTATCCTCTATCCTATCCTATCCTCTATCCTATCCTATCCTCTATCCTATCCTATTCTCTATCCTATCCTATCCTCTATCCTATGCTATCCTCTATCGTATCCTATCCTTTATCCTATCCTATCCTCTATCCTATCCAATCCTATATCCTATTCTCCATCCTATCCTATCCTCTATCCTATCCTATCCTCTATCAGATCCTATCCTCTATCCTATCCTATCCTCTATCCTATCGTATCCTATCCTCTATCCTATCCTATCCTCTATCCTATCGTATCCTCTATCCTATCGTATCCTCTATCCTATCCTATCGTTTATCCTATCCTATGCTCTATCCTATCCTATTCTCTATCCTATCCTATCCTCTATCCTATCCTCTATTCTATCCAATCCTATATCCTATCCTCTATCATATCCTATCCTCTATCCTATCCTATCCTCTATCCTATCCTATCCTATCCTCTATCCTATCCTATCCTCTATCCTATCCTATCCTCTATCGTATCCTATCCTCTATCCTATCCTATCCTCTATCCTATCCTATCCTCTATCCTATCCTATCCGCTATCCTATCCAATCCTCTATCCTATCCTATCCTCTATCCTATCCTATCCTCTATCCTATCCTATCCTCTATCCTATCCTATCCTCTATCCTATACTATCCTCTATCCTATTCTATCCTCTATCCTATCCAATCCTATATCGTATCCTCTATCCTATCCTATCCTCTATCCTATCCTATTCTCTATCCTATCCTATCCTCTATCCTATCCTATCCTCTAACCTATCCTATCCTCTATCCTATCCTATCCTCTATCATATCCTATCCTCTATCCTATCCTATCCTCTATCCTATTCTATCCTCTATCCTATCCAATCCTATATCCTATTCTCTATCCTATCCAATCCTATATCCTATTCTCCATGCTATCCTATCCTCTATCCTATCCTATCCTCTATCCTATCCTATCCTCTATCCTATCCTATCCTCTATCCTATCCTATCCTCTAACCTATCCTATCCTCTATCCTATCCTATCCTCTATCCTATCCTATCCTCTATCCTATCCTATCCTCTATCCTATCCTATCCTCTATCCTATCCTATCCTCTATAATATCCTATCCTCTATCCTTTCCTATCCTCTATCCTATCCTATCCACTATCCTATCCTATCCTCTATCCTATCCTATCCTCTATCCTATCCTATCCTATCCTATCCTATCCTATCCTCTATCCTATCCTATCCTCTATCCTATCTTATCCTCTATCCTATACTATCTGCTATCCTATCCAATCCTATATCCTATTCTCTATCCTATCCTATCCTCTATGATATCCTATCCTCTATCCTAACCTATTCTCGATCCTATCCTATCCTCTATCCTATCCTATCCTATCCTCTATCCTATCCAATCCTATATCCTATTCTCCATCCTATCCTATCCTCTATCCTATCCTATCCTCTATCAGATCCTATCCTCTATCCTATCCTATCCTCTATCCTATCGTATCCTATCCTCTATCCTATCCTATCCTCTATCCTATCGTATCCTCTATCCTATCGTATCCTCTATCCTATCCTATCGTTTATCCTATCCTATGCTCTATCCTATCCTATTCTCTATCCTATCCTATCCTCTATCCTATCCTCTATTCTATCCAATCCTATATCCTATCGTCTATCATATCCTATCCTCTATCCTATCCTATCCTCTATCCTATCCTATCCTATCCTATCCTCTATCCTATCCTATCCTATCCTATCCTCTATCCTATCCTATCCTCTATCCTATCCTATCCTCTATCCTATCCTATCCTCTATCCTATCCTATTCTCTATCCTATCCTATCCTCTATCCTATCCTATCCTCTATCCTATCCTATCCTCTCTCCTATTCTATCCTCTATCCTATCCAATCCTATATCGTATCCTCTATCCTATCCTATCCTCTATCCTATCCTATCCACTATCCTATCCTATCCTCTATCCTATCCTATCCTCTATCCTATCGTATCCTCTATCATATCCTATCGTTTATCCTATCCTATCCTCTATCCTATCCTATTCTCTATCCTATCCTATCCTCTATCCTATCCTATCCTCTATCCTATCCTATCCTCTATCGTATATTATCCTCTATCCTATCCTATTCTCTATCCTATCCTATTCTCTATCCTATCCTATCCTCTATCCTATCCTATTCTCCATCCGATCCTATCCTCTATCCTATCTTATACTCTATCCTATCCTATCCTCTATCCTATCCTATCCTCTATCCTATCCTATCCTATCCTCTATCTTATCCTATCCTCTATCATATCCTATCCTCTATCCTATCCTATCGTTTATCCTATCCTATCCTCTATCCTATCCTATCCTCTATCCTATCCTATTCTCTATCCTATCCTATCCTCTATCCTATCCTATCCTCTATCCTATCCTATCCTCTATCCTATCCTATCCTCTATCCTATCCTATCCTCTATCATATCCTATCGTCTATCCTATCCAATCCTATATCCTATTCTCTATCCTATCCTATCCTCTATTCTAACCTATTCTCTATCCTATCCTATCCTCTATCCTATCCTATTATATCCTCTATCCTATCCTCTATCCTATCCTATCCTATCGTTTATCCTATCCTATCCTCTATCCTATCCTATCCTCTAACATATCCTATCCGCTATCCTATCCTATCCTCTATCCTATTCTATCCTCTATCCTATCCAATCCTATATCCTATTCTCTATCCTATCCTATCCTCTATTCTATCCTATCCTCTATCCTATCCTATCCTCTATCCTATCATATCCTCTATCCTATCCTATCCCCTATCCTATCCTATCCTCTATCCTATCCTATCCTCTATCCTATCCTATTCTCTATCCTATCCCATTCTCTATCCTATCCTATCCTTTATCCTATCCTATCCTCTATCCTATCCAATCCTATATCCTATTCTCCATCCTATCCTATCCTCTATCCTATCCTATCCTCTATCAGATCCTATCCTCTATCCTATCCTATCCTCTATCCTATCGTATCCTATCCTCTATCCTATCCTATCCTCTATCCTATCGTATCCTCTATCCTATCGTATCCTCTATCCTATCCTATCGTTTATCCTATCCTATGCTCTATCCTATCCTATTCTCTATCCTATCCTATCCTCTATCCTATCCTCTATTCTATCCAATCCTATATCCTATCCTCTATCATATCCTATCCTCTATCCTATCCTATCCTCTATCCTATCCTATCCTATCCTCTATCCTATCCTATCCTCTATCCTATCCTATCCTCTATCGTATCCTATCCTCTATCCTATCCTATCCTCTATCCTATCCTATCCTCTATCCTATCCTATCCTATCCTATCCTATCCTATCCTCTATCCTATCCTATCCTCTATCCTATCTTATCCTCTATCCTATACTATCTGCTATCCTATCCAATCCTATATCCTATTCTCTATCCTATCCTATCCTCTATGATATCCTATCCTCTATCCTAACCTATTCTCGATCCTATCCTATCCTCTATCCTATCCTATCCTATCCTCTATCCTATCCAATCCTATATCCTATTCTCCATCCTATCCTATCCTCTATCCTATCCTATCCTCTATCAGATCCTATCCTCTATCCTATCCTATCCTCTATCCTATCCTATCCTCTATCATATCCTATCCTCTATCCTATCCTATCCTCTATCCTATTCTATCCTCTATCCTATCCAATCCTATATCCTATTCTCTATCCTATCCAATCCTATATCCTATTCTCCATGCTATCCTATCCTCTATCCTATCCTATCCTCTATCCTATCCTATCCTCTATCCTATCCTATCCTCTATCCTATCCTATCCTCTAACCTATCCTATCCTCTATCCTATCCTATCCTCTATCCTATCCTATCCTCTATCCTATCCTATCCTCTATCCTATCCTATCCTCTATCCTATCCTATCCTCTATAATATCCTATCCTCTATCCTTTCCTATCCTCTATCCTATCCTATCCACTATCCTATCCTATCCTCTATCCTATCCTATCCTCTATCCTATCCTATCCTATCCTATCCTATCCTATCCTCTATCCTATCCTATCCTCTATCCTATCTTATCCTCTATCCTATACTATCTGCTATCCTATCCAATCCTATATCCTATTCTCTATCCTATCCTATCCTCTATGATATCCTATCCTCTATCCTAACCTATTCTCGATCCTATCCTATCCTCTATCCTATCCTATCCTATCCTCTATCCTATCCAATCCTATATCCTATTCTCCATCCTATCCTATCCTCTATCCTATCCTATCCTCTATCAGATCCTATCCTCTATCCTATCCTATCCTCTATCCTATCGTATCCTATCCTCTATCCTATCCTATCCTCTATCCTATCGTATCCTCTATCCTATCGTATCCTCTATCCTATCCTATCGTTTATCCTATCCTATGCTCTATCCTATCCTATTCTCTATCCTATCCTATCCTCTATCCTATCCTCTATTCTATCCAATCCTATATCCTATCGTCTATCATATCCTATCCTCTATCCTATCCTATCCTCTATCCTATCCTATCCTATCCTATCCTCTATCCTATCCTATCCTATCCTATCCTCTATCCTATCCTATCCTCTATCCTATGCTATCCTCTATCGTATCCTATCCTTTATCCTATCCTATCCTCTATCCTATCCTATCCGCTATCCTATCCAATCCTATATCCTATTCTCTATCCTATCCTATCCACTATCCTATCCTATCCACTATCCTATCCTATCCTCTATCCTATCCTATCCTCTATCCTATCCTATCCTATCCTATCCTCTATCCTATCCTATCCTCTATCCTATCCTATCCTCTATCCTATACTATCCGCTATCCTATCCAATCCTATATCCTATTCTCTATCCTATACTAACCTCTATGATATCCTATCCTCTATCCTAACCTATTCTCGATCCTATCCTATCCTCTATCCTATCCTATCCTATCCTATCCTCTATCCTATCCTCTATCCTATCCAATCCTATATCCTATTCTCTATACTATCCTATCCTCTATCCTATCCTATCCTCTATCAGATCCTATCCTCTATCCTATCCTATCCTCTATCCTATCGTATCCTCTATCCTATCGTATCCTCTATCCTATCCTATCCCCTATCCTATCCTATCCTCTATCCTATCCTATCCTCTATCCTATCCTATCCTCTATCCTATCCTATCCTCTATCCTATCCTATTCTCTATCCTATCCTATCCTCTATCCTATGCTATCCTCTATCGTATCCTATCCTTTATCCTATCCTATCCTCTATCCTATCCTATCCGCTATCCTATCCAATCCTATATCCTATTCTCTATCCTATCCTATCCACTATCCTATCCTATCCTCTATCCTATCCTATCCTCTATCCTATCCTATCCTATCCTATCCTCCATCCTATCCTATCCTATCCTCTATCCTATCCTATCCTCTATCCTATCATATCCTCTATCCTATCCTATCCCCTATCCTATCCTATCCTCTATCCTATCCTATCCTCTATCCTATCCTATCCTCTATCCTATCCTATCCTCTATCCTATCCTATTCTCTATCCTATCCTATCCTCTATCCTATGCTATCCTCTATCGTATCCTATCCTTTATCCTATCCTATCCTCTATCCTATCCTATCCGCTATCCTATCCAATCCTATATCCTATTCTCTATCCTATCCTATCCACTATCCTATCCTATCCACTATCCTATCCTATCCTCTATCCTATCCTATCCTCTATCCTATCCTATCCTATCCTATCCTATCCTCTATCCTATCCTATCCTCTATCCTATCCTATCCTCTATCCTATACTATCCGCTATCCTATCCAATCCTATATCCTATTCTCTATCCTATCCTATCCTCTATGATATCCTATCCTCTATCCTAACCTATTCTCTATCCTATCCTATCCTCCATCCTATCCTATCCTATCCTCTATCCTATCCTATCCTCTATCCTATCATATCCTCTATCCTATCCTATCCCCTATCCTATCCTATCCTCTATCCTGTCCTATCCTCTATCCTACCCTATCCTCTATCCTATCCTATCCTCTATCCTATCCTATTCTCTATCCTATCCTATCCTCTATCCTATGCTATCCTCTATCGTATCCTATCCTTTATCCTATCCTATCCTCTATCCTATCCTATCCGCTATCCTATCCAATCCTATATCCTATTCTCTATCCTATCCTATCCACTATCCTATCCTATCCACTATCCTATCCTATCCTCTATCCTATCCTATCCTCTATCCTATCCTATCCTATCCTATCCTCTATCCTATCCTATCCTCTATCCTATCCTATCCTCTATCCTATACTATCCGCTATCCTATCCAATCCTATATCCTATTCTCTATCCTATACTAACCTCTATGATATCCTATCCTCTATCCTAACCTATTCTCGATCCTATCCTATCCTCTATCCTATCCTATCCTATCCTGTCCTCTATCCTATCCTCTATCCTATCCAATCCTATATCCTATTCTCTATACTATCCTATCCTCTATCCTATCCTATCCTCTATCAGATCCTATCCTCTATCCTATCCTATCCTCTATCCTATCGTATCCTATCCTCTATCCTATCCTATCCTCTATCCTATCGTATCCTCTATCCTATCGTATCCTCTATCCTATCCTATCCCCTATCCTATCCTATCCTCTATCCTATCCTATCCTCTATCCTATCCTATCCTCTATCCTATCCTATCCTCTATCCTATCCTATTCTCTATCCTATCCTATCCTCTATCCTATGCTATCCTCTATCGTATCCTATCCTTTATCCTATCCTATCCTCTATCCTATCCTATCCGCTATCCTATCCAATCCTATATCCTATTCTCTATCCTATCCTATCCACTATCCTATCCTATCCTCTATCCTATCCTATCCTCTATCCTATCCTATCCTATCCTATCCTCTATCCTATCCTATCCTCTATCCTATCCTATCCTCTATCCTATACTATCCGCTATCCTATCCAATCCTATATCCTATTCTCTATCCTATACTATCCTCTATGATATCCTATCCTCTATCCTAACCTATTCTCGATCCTATCCTATCCTCTATCCTATCCTATCCTATCCTCTATCCTATCCTCTATCCTATCCAATCCTATATCCTATTCTCCATCCTATCCTATCCTCTATCCTATCCTATCCTCTATCAGATCCTATCCTCTGTCCTATCCTATCCTCTATCCTATCGTATCCTATCCTCTATCCTATCCTATCCTCTATCCTATCGTATCCTCTATCCTATCGTATCCTCTATCCTATCCTATCGTTTATCCTATCCTATCCTCTATCCTATCCTATTCTCTATCCTATCCTATCCTCTATCCTATCCTCTATTCTATCCAATCCTATATCCTATCCTCTATCATATCCTATCCTCTATCCTATCCTATCCTCTATCCTATCCTATCCTATCCTCTATCCTATCCTATACTCTATCCTATCCTATCCGCTATCCTATCCAATCCTATATCCTATTCTCTATTCTATCCTATCCTCTATCCTATCCTATCCTCTATCCTATCCTATCCTCTATCCTATCCTATTCTCTATCCTATCCTATCCTCTATCCTATTCTATCCTCTATCCTATCCTATCCTCTCTCCTATTCTATTCTCTATCCTATCCAATCCTATATCGTATCCTCTATCCTATCCTATCCTCTATCCTATCCTATCCACTATCCTATCCTATCCTCTATCCTATCCTATCCTCTATCCTATCGTATCCTCTATCCTATCCTATCGTTTATCCTATCCTATCCTCTATCCTATCCTATTCTCTATCCTATCCTATCCTCTATCCTATCCTATCCTCTATCCTATCCTATTCTCTATCCTATCCTATCCTCTATCCTATCCTATCCTCTATCCTATCCTATCCTCTATCGTATATTATCCTCTATCCTATCCTATTCTCTATCCTATGCTATCCTCTATCGTATCCTATCCTTTATCCTATCCTATCCTCTATCCTATCCTATCCGCTATCCTATCCAATCCTATATCCTATTCTCTATCCTATCCTATCCACTATCCTATCCTATCCTCTATCCTATCCTATCCTCTATCCTATCCTATCCTATCCTATCCTCTATCCTATCCTATCCTCTATCCTATCCTATCCTCTATCCTATACTATCCGCTATCCTATCCAATCCTATATCCTATTCTCGATCCTATCCTATCCTCTATGATATCCTATCCTCTATCCTAACCTATTCTCGATCCTATCCTATCCTCTATCCTATCCTATCCTATCCTCTATCCTATCCTCTATCCTATCCAATCCTATATCCTATTCTCCATCCTATCCTATCCTCTATCCTATCCTATCCTCTATCAGATCCTATCCTCTATCCTATCCTATCCTCTATCCTATCGTATCCTATCCTCTATCCTATCCTATCCTCTATCCTATCGTATCCTCTATCCTATCGTATCCTCTATCCTATCCTATCGTTTATCCTATCCTATCCTCTATCCTATCCTATTCTCTATCCTATCCTATCCTCTATCCTATCGTCTATTCTATCCAATCCTATATCCTATCCTCTATCATATACTATCCTCTATCCTATCCTATCCTCTATCCTATCCTATCCTATCCTCTATCCTATCCTATCCTCTATCCTATCCTATCCTCTATCGTATCCTATCCTCTATCCTATCCTATCCTCTATCCTATCCTATCCTCTATCCTATCCTATCCGCTATCCTATCCAATCCTCTATCCTATCCTATCCTCTATCCTATCCTATCCTCTATCCTATCCTATCCTCTATCCTATCCTATCCTCTATCCTATACTATCCTCTATCCTATTCTATCCTCTATCCTATCCAATCCTATATCGTATCCTCTATCCTATCCTATCCTCTATCCTATCCTATTCTCTATCCTATCCTATCCTCTATCCTATCCTATCCTCTATCCTATCCTATCCTCTATCCTATCCTATCCTCTATCATATCCTATCCTCTATCCTATCCTATCCTATCCTATCCTCTATCCTATCCTATCCTCTATCCTATCCTATCCTATCCTATCCTCTATCCTATCCTATCCTATCCTCTATCCTATCCTCTATCCTATCCAATCCTATATCCTATTCTCCATCCTATCCTATCCTCTATCCTATCCTATCCTCTATCAGATCCTATCCACTATCCTATCCTATCCTCTATCCTATCCTATCCTCTATCCTATCCTATTCTCTATCCTATCCTATCTTTCTATCCTATCCTATCCTCTATCCTATCCTATCCTCTCTCCTATTCTATCCTCTATCCTATCCAATCCTATATCGTATCCTCTATCCTATCCTATCCTCTATCCTATCCTATCCACTATCCTATCCTATCCTCTATCCTATCCTATCCTCTATCCTATCGTATCCTCTATCCTATCCTATCGTTTATCCTATCCTATCCTCTATCCTATCCTATTCTCTATCCTATCCTATCCTCTATCCTATCCTATCCTCAATCCTATCCTATCCTCTATCGTATATTATCCTCTATCCTATCCTATTCTCTATCCTATCCTATTCTCTATCCTATCCTATCCTCTATCCTATCCTATTCTCCATCCGATCCTATCCTCTATCCTATCTTATCCTCTATCCTATCCTATCCTCTATCCTATCCTATCCTCTATCCTATCCTATCCTATCCTCTATCTTATCGTATCCTCTATCATATCCTATCCTCTATCCTATCCTATCGTTTATCCTATCCTATCCTCCATCCTATCCTATCCTCTATCCTATCCTATCCTCTATCATATCCTATCCTCTATCCTATCCAATCCTATATCCTATTCTCTATCCTATCCTATCCTCTATGATATCCTATCCTCTATTCTAACCTATTCTCTATCCTATCCTATCCTCTATCCTATCCTATCCTATCCTCTATCCTATCCTCTATCCTATCCTCTATCCTATCCTATCCTATCGTTTATCCTATCCTATCCTCTATCCTATCCTATCCTCTAACATATCCTATCCGCTATCCTATCCTATCCTCTATCCTATCATATCCTCTATCCTATCCTATCCCCTATCCTATCCTATCCTCTATCCTATCCTATCCTCTATCCTATCCTATCCTCTATCCTATCCTATCCTCTATCCTATCCTATTCTCTATCCTATCCTATCCTCTATCATATGCTATCCTCTATCGTATCCTATCCTTTATCCTATCCTATCCTCTATCCTATCCAATCCTATATCCTATTCTCCATCCTATCCTATCCTCTATCCTATCCTATCCTCTATCAGATCCTATCCTCTATCCTATCCTATCCTCTATCCTATCGTATCCTATCCTCTATCCTATCCTATCCTCTATCCTATCGTATCCTCTATCCTATCGTATCCTCTATCCTATCCTATCGTTTATCCTATCCTATGCTCTATCCTATCCTATTCTCTATCCTATCCTATCCTCTATCCTATCCTCTATTCTATCCAATCCTATATCCTATCCTCTATCATATCCTATCCTCTATCCTATCCTATCCTCTATCCTATCCTATCCTATCCTCTATCCTATCCTATCCTCTATCCTATCCTATCCTCTATCGTATCCTATCCTCTATCCTATCCTATCCTCTATCCTATCCTATCCTCTATCCTATCCTATCCGCTATCCTATCCAATCCTCTATCCTATCCTATCCTCTATCCTATCCTATCCTCTATCCTATCCTATCCTCTATCCTATCCTATCCTCTATCCTATACTATCCTCTATCCTATTCTATCCTCTATCCTATCCAATCCTATATCGTATCCTCTATCCTATCCTATCCTCTATCCTATCCTATTCTCTATCCTATCCTATCCTCTATCCTATCCTATCCTCTAACCTATCCTATCCTCTATCCTATCCTATCCTCTATCATATCCTATCCTCTATCCTATCCTATCCTCTATCCTATTCTATCCTCTATCCTATCCAATCCTATATCCTATTCTCTATCCTATCCAATCCTATATCCTATTCTCCATGCTATCCTATCCTCTATCCTATCCTATCCTCTATCCTATCCTATCCTCTATCCTATCCTATCCTCTATCCTATCCTATCCTCTAACCTATCCTATCCTCTATCCTATCCTATCCTCTATCCTATCCTATCCTCTATCCTATCCTATCCTCTATCCTATCCTATCCTCTATCCTATCCTATCCTCTATAATATCCTATCCTCTATCCTTTCCTATCCTCTATCCTATCCTATCCACTATCCTATCCTATCCTCTATCCTATCCTATCCTCTATCCTATCCTATCCTATCCTATCCTATCCTATCCTCTATCCTATCCTATCCTCTATCCTATCTTATCCTCTATCCTATACTATCTGCTATCCTATCCAATCCTATATCCTATTCTCTATCCTATCCTATCCTCTATGATATCCTATCCTCTATCCTAACCTATTCTCGATCCTATCCTATCCTCTATCCTATCCTATCCTATCCTCTATCCTATCCAATCCTATATCCTATTCTCCATCCTATCCTATCCTCTATCCTATCCTATCCTCTATCAGATCCTATCCTCTATCCTATCCTATCCTCTATCCTATCGTATCCTATCCTCTATCCTATCCTATCCTCTATCCTATCGTATCCTCTATCCTATCGTATCCTCTATCCTATCCTATCGTTTATCCTATCCTATGCTCTATCCTATCCTATTCTCTATCCTATCCTATCCTCTATCCTATCCTCTATTCTATCCAATCCTATATCCTATCGTCTATCATATCCTATCCTCTATCCTATCCTATCCTCTATCCTATCCTATCCTATCCTATCCTCTATCCTATCCTATCCTATCCTATCCTCTATCCTATCCTATCCTCTATCCTATCCTATCCTCTATCCTATCCTATCCTCTATCCTATCCTATTCTCTATCCTATCCTATCCTCTATCCTATCCTATCCTCTATCCTATCCTATCCTCTCTCCTATTCTATCCTCTATCCTATCCAATCCTATATCGTATCCTCTATCCTATCCTATCCTCTATCCTATCCTATCCACTATCCTATCCTATCCTCTATCCTATCCTATCCTCTATCCTATCGTATCCTCTATCATATCCTATCGTTTATCCTATCCTATCCTCTATCCTATCCTATTCTCTATCCTATCCTATCCTCTATCCTATCCTATCCTCTATCCTATCCTATCCTCTATCGTATATTATCCTCTATCCTATCCTATTCTCTATCCTATCCTATTCTCTATCCTATCCTATCCTCTATCCTATCCTATTCTCCATCCGATCCTATCCTCTATCCTATCTTATACTCTATCCTATCCTATCCTCTATCCTATCCTATCCTCTATCCTATCCTATCCTATCCTCTATCTTATCCTATCCTCTATCATATCCTATCCTCTATCCTATCCTATCGTTTATCCTATCCTATCCTCTATCCTATCCTATCCTCTATCCTATCCTATTCTCTATCCTATCCTATCCTCTATCCTATCCTATCCTCTATCCTATCCTATCCTCTATCCTATCCTATCCTCTATCCTATCCTATCCTCTATCATATCCTATCGTCTATCCTATCCAATCCTATATCCTATTCTCTATCCTATCCTATCCTCTATTCTATCCTATCCTCTATCCTATCCTATCCTCTATCCTATCATATCCTCTATCCTATCCTATCCCCTATCCTATCCTATCCTCTATCCTATCCTATCCTCTATCCTATCCTATTCTCTATCCTATCCCATTCTCTATCCTATCCTATCCTTTATCCTATCCTATCCTCTATCCTATCCAATCCTATATCCTATTCTCCATCCTATCCTATCCTCTATCCTATCCTATCCTCTATCAGATCCTATCCTCTATCCTATCCTATCCTCTATCCTATCGTATCCTATCCTCTATCCTATCCTATCCTCTATCCTATCGTATCCTCTATCCTATCGTATCCTCTGTCCTATCCTATCGTTTATCCTATCCTATGCTCTATCCTATCCTATTCTCTATCCTATCCTATCCTCTATCCTATCCTCTATTCTATCCAATCCTATATCCTATCCTCTATCATATCCTATCCTCTATCCTATCCTATCCTCTATCCTATCCTATCCTATCCTCTATCCTATCCTATCCTCTATCCTATCCTATCCTCTATCGTATCCTATCCTCTATCCTATCCTATCCTCTATCCTATCCTATCCTCTATCCTATCCTATCCGCTATCCTATCCAATCCTCTATCCTATCCTATCCTCTATCCTATCCTATCCTCTATCCTATCCTATCCTCTATCCTATCCTATCCTCTATCCTATACTATCCTCTATCCTATTCTATCCTCTATCCTATCCAATCCTATATCGTATCCTCTATCCTATCCTATCCTCTATCCTATCCTATCCTCTAACCTATCCTATCCTCTATCCTATCCTATCCTCTATCATATCCTATCCTCTATCCTATCCTATCCTCTATCCTATTCTATCCTCTATCCTATCCAATCCTATATCCTATTCTCTATCCTATCCAATCCTATATCCTATTCTCCATGCTATCCTATCCTCTATCCTATCCTATCCTCTATCCTATCCTATCCTCTATCCTATCCTATCCTCTATCCTATCCTATCCTCTAACCTATCCTATCCTCTATCCTATCCTATCCTCTATCCTATCCTCTATCCTATCCTATCCTCTATCCTATCCTATCCTCTATCCTATCCTATCCTCTATCCTATCCTATCCTCTATAATATCCTATCCTCTATCCTTTCCTATCCTCTATCCTATCCTATCCACTATCCTATCCTATCCTCTATCCTATCCTATCCTCTATCCTATCCTATCCTATCCTATCCTATCCTATCCTCTATCCTATCCTATCCTCTATCCTATCTTATCCTCTATCCTATACTATCTGCTATCCTATCCAATCCTATATCCTATTCTCTATCCTATCCTATCCTCTATGATATCCTATCCTCTATCCTAACCTATTCTCGATCCTATCCTATCCTCTATCCTATCCTATCCTATCCTCTATCCTATCCAATCCTATATCCTATTCTCCATCCTATCCTATCCTCTATCCTATCCTATCCTCTATCAGATCCTATCCTCTATCCTATCCTATCCTCTATCCTATCGTATCCTATCCTCTATCCTATCCTATCCTCTATCCTATCGTATCCTCTATCCTATCGTATCCTCTATCCTATCCTATCGTTTATCCTATCCTATGCTCTATCCTATCCTATTCTCTATCCTATCCTATCCTCTATCCTATCCTCTATTCTATCCAATCCTATATCCTATCGTCTATCATATCCTATCCTCTATCCTATCCTATCCTCTATCCTATCCTATCCTATCCTATCCTCTATCCTATCCTATCCTATCCTATCCTCTATCCTATCCTATCCTCTATCCTATCCTATCCTCTATCCTATCCTATCCTCTATCCTATCCTATTCTCTATCCTATCCTATCCTCTATCCTATCCTATCCTCTATCCTATCCTATCCTCTCTCCTATTCTATCCTCTATCCTATCCAATCCTATATCGTATCCTCTATCCTATCCTATCCTCTATCCTATCCTATCCACTATCCTATCCTATCCTCTATCCTATCCTATCCTCTATCCTATCGTATCCTCTATCATATCCTATCGTTTATCCTATCCTATCCTCTATCCTATCCTATTCTCTATCCTATCCTATCCTCTATCCTATCCTATCCTCTATCCTATCCTATCCTCTATCGTATATTATCCTCTATCCTATCCTATTCTCTATCCTATCCTATTCTCTATCCTATCCTATCCTCTATCCTATCCTATTCTCCATCCGATCCTATCCTCTATCCTATCTTATACTCTATCCTATCCTATCCTCTATCCTATCCTATCCTCTATCCTATCCTATCCTATCCTCTATCTTATCCTATCCTCTATCATATCCTATCCTCTATCCTATCCTATCGTTTATCCTATCCTATCCTCTATCCTATCCTATCCTCTATCCTATCCTATTCTCTATCCTATCCTATCCTCTATCCTATCCTATCCTCTATCCTATCCTATCCTCTATCCTATCCTATCCTCTATCCTATCCTATCCTCTATCATATCCTATCGTCTATCCTATCCAATCCTATATCCTATTCTCTATCCTATCCTATCCTCTATTCTAACCTATTCTCTATCCTATCCTATCCTCTATCCTATCCTATTATATCCTCTATCCTATCCTCTATCCTATCCTATCCTATCGTTTATCCTATCCTATCCTCTATCCTATCCTATCCTCTAACATATCCTATCCGCTATCCTATCCTATCCTCTATCCTATTCTATCCTCTATCCTATCCAATCCTATATCCTATTCTCTATCCTATCCTATCCTCTATTCTATCCTATCCTCTATCCTATCCTATCCTCTATCCTATCATATCCTCTATCCTATCCTATCCCCTATCCTATCCTATCCTCTATCCTATCCTATCCTCTATCCTATCCTATTCTCTATCCTATCCCATTCTCTATCCTATCCTATCCTCTATCCTATGCTATCCTCTATCGTATCCTATCCTTTATCCTATCCTATCCTCTATCCTATCCTATCCGCTATCCTATCCAATCCTATATCCTATTCTCTATCCTATCCTATCCTCTATGATATCCTATCCTCTATCCTATACTATCCTCTATCCTATCCTATCCTCTATCCTATCCTATCCTCTATCCTATCCTATCCTCTATCCTATCCTATTCTCTATCCTATCCTATCCTCTATCCTATCCTATTCTCTATCCTATCCTATCCTCTATCCTATCCTATTCTCCATCCTATCCTATCCTCTATCCTATCCTATCCTCTATCCTATCCTATCCTCTATCCTATCCTATCCTCTATCCTATCCTATCCTATCCTCTATCCTATCCTACCCTCTATCATATCCTATCCTCTATCCTATCCTATCGTTTATCCTATCCTATCCTCTATCCTATCCTATCCTCTATCCTATCCTATCCTCTATCCTATCCTATCCTCTATCCTATCCAATCCTCTATCCTATCCTATCCTCTATCCTATCCTATCCTCTATCCTATCCTATCCTCTATCCTATTCTATCCTCTATCCTATCCAATCCTATATCCTATTCTCTATCCTATCCTATCCTCTATGATATCCTATCATATCCTCTATCCTATCCTATCCTCTATCCTATCCTATTCTCTATCCTATCTTATCCTCTATCCTATGCTATCCTCTATCGTATCCTATCCTCTATCCTATCCTATCCTCTATCCTATCCTATCCTCTATCCTATCCAATCATCTATCCTATCCTATCCTCTATCCTATCCTATCCTCTATCCTATCCTATCCTCTATCCTATCCTATCCTCTATCCTATTCTATCCTCTATCCTATCCAATCCTATATCCTATTCTCTATCCTATCCTATCCTC
Organism: Halictus rubicundus; assembly: GCF_050948215.1. Classification (NCBI taxonomy): domain Eukaryota; kingdom Metazoa; phylum Arthropoda; class Insecta; order Hymenoptera; family Halictidae; genus Halictus; species Halictus rubicundus. Next base: position 154,640 of record NW_027488970.1, on the reverse strand, counting down.
TATGATATCCTATCCTCTATCCTAACCTATTCTCTATCCTATCCTATCCTCTATCCTATCCTATCCTCTATCCTATCCTATCCTCTATCCTATCCTATCCTCTATCCTATCCTATCCTCTATCCTATCTTATCCACTATCCTATCCTATCCTCTATCCTATCCTATCCTCTATCCTATCCTATCCTATCCTATCCTATCCTCTATCCTATCCTATCCTCTATCCTATCCTATCCTAACCTATCCTCTATCCTATCCTATCCTCTATCCTATCCTATCCTCTATCCTATCCTATCCTATCCTCTATCCTATCCTCTATCCTATCCAATCCTATATCCTATTCTCCATCCTATCCTATCCTCTATCCTATCCTATCCTCTATCAGATCCTATCCTCTATCCTATCCTATCCTCTATCCTATCCTATCCTCTATCCTATCCTATTCTCTATCCTATCCTATCTTTCTATCCTATCCTATCCTCTATCCTATCCTATCCTCTCTCCTATTCTATCCTCTATCCTATCCAATCTTATATCGTATCCTCTATCCTATCCTATCCTCTATCCTATCCTATCCACTATCCTATCCTATCCTCTATCCTATCCTATCCTCTATCCTATCGTATCCTCTATCCTATCCTATCGTTTATCCTATCCTATCCTCTATCCTATCCTATTCTCTATCCTATCCTATCCTCTATCCTATCCTATCCTCAATCCTATCCTATCCTCTATCGTATATTATCCTCTATCCTATCCTATTCTCTATCCTATCCTATTCTCTATCCTATCCTACCCTCTATCCTATCCTATTCTCCATCCGATCCTATCCTCTATCCTATCTTATCCTCTATCCTATCCTATCCTCTATCCTATCCTATCCTCTATCCTATCCTATCCACTATCCTATCCTATCCTCTATCCTATCCTATCCTCTATCCTATCCTATTCTCCATCCTATCCTATCCTCTATCCTATCCTATCCTCTATCCTATCCTATCCTCTATCCTATCCTATCCTCTATCCTATCCTATCCTATCCTCTATCCTATCCTACCTTCTATCATATCCTATCCTCTATCCTATCCTATCGTTTATCCTATCCTATCCTCTATCCTATCCTATCCTATCCTCTATCCTATCCTATCCTCTATCCTATCCAATCCTCTATCCTATCCTATCCTCTATCCTATCCTATCCTCTATCCTATCCTATCCTCTATCCTATTCTATCCTCTATCCTATCCAATCCTATATCCTATTCTCTATCCTATCCTATCCTCTATGATATCCTATCATATCCTCTATCCTATCCTATCCTCTATCCTATCCTATTCTCTATCCTATCTTATCCTCTATCCTATGCTATCCTCTATCGTATCCTATCCTCTATCCTATCCTATCCTCTATCCTATCCTATCCTCTATCCTATCCAATCATCTATCCTATCCTATCCTCTATCCTATCCTATCCTCTATCCTATCCTATCCTCTATCCTATCCTATCCTCTATCCTGTTCTATCCTCTATCCTATCCAATCCTATATCCTATTCTCTATCCTATCCTATCCTCTATGATATCCTATCCTCTATCCTAACCTATTCTCTATCCTATCCTATCCTCTATCCTATCCTATCCTCTATCCTATCCTATCCTCTATCCTATCCTATCCTCTATCCTATCCTATCCTCTATCCTATCTTATCCACTATCCTATCCTATCCTCTATCCTATCCTATCCTCTATCCTATCCTATCCTATCCTATCCTATCCTCTATCCTATCCTATCCTCTATCCTATCCTATCCTATCCTATCCTCTATCCTATCCTATCCTCTATCCTATCCTATCCTCTATCCTATCCTATCCTATCCTCTATCCTATCCTCTATCCTATCCAATCCTATATCCTATTCTCCATCCTATCCTATCCTCTATCCTATCCTATCCTCTATCAGATCCTATCCTCTATCCTATCCTATCCTCTATCCTATCCTATCCTCTATCCTATCCTATTCTCTATCCTATCCTATCTTTCTATCCTATCCTATCCTCTATCCTATCCTATCCTCTCTCCTATTCTATCCTCTATCCTATCCAATCTTATATCGTATCCTCTATCCTATCCTATCCTCTATCCTATCCTATCCACTATCCTATCCTATCCTCTATCCTATCCTATCCTCTATCCTATCGTATCCTCTATCCTATCCTATCGTTTATCCTATCCTATCCTCTATCCTATCCTATTCTCTATCCTATCCTATCCTCTATCCTATCCTATCCTCAATCCTATCCTATCCTCTATCGTATATTATCCTCTATCCTATCCTATTCTCTATCCTATCCTATTCTCTATCCTATCCTACCCTCTATCCTATCCTATTCTCCATCCGATCCTATCCTCTATCCTATCTTATCCTCTATCCTATCCTATCCTCTATCCTATCCTATCCTCTATCCTATCCTATCCTATCCTCTATCTTATCGTATCCTCTATCATATCCTATCCTCTATCCTATCCTATCGTTTATCCTATCCTATCATCTATCCTATCCTATCCTCTATCCTATCCTATCCTCTATCATATCCTATCCTCTATCCTATCCAATCCTATATCCTATTCTCTATCCTATCCTATCCTCTATGATATCCTATCCTCTATTCTAACCTATTCTCTATCCTATCCTATCCTCTATCCTATCCTATCCTATCCTCTATCCTATCCTCTATCCTATCCTATCCTATCGTTTATCCTATCCTATCCTCTATCCTATCGTATCCTCTATCCTATCGTATCCTCTATCCTATCCTGTCGTTTATCCTATCCTATCCTCTATCCTATCCTATTCTCTATCCTATCCTATCCTCTATCCTATCCTCTATTCTATCCAATCCTATATCCTATCCTCTATCATATCCTATCCTCTATCCTATCCTATCCTCTATCCTATCCTATCCTATCCTCTATCCTATCCTATCCTCTATCCTATCCTATCCGCTATCCTATCCAATCCTATATCCTATTCTCTATTCTATCCTATCCTCTATCCTATCCTATCCTCTATCCTATCCTATCCTCTATCCTATCCTATTCTCTATCCTATCCTATCCTCTATCCTATTCTATCCTCTATCCTATCCTATCCTCTCTCCTATTCTATTCTCTATCCTATCCAATCCTATATCGTATCCTCTATCCTATCCTATCCTCTATCCTATCCTATCCACTATCCTATCCTATCCTCTATCCTATCCTATCCTCTATCCTATCGTATCCTCTATCCTATCCTATCGTTTATCCTATCCTATCCTCTATCCTATCCTATTCTCTATCCTATCCTATCCTCTATCCTATCCTATCCTCTATCCTATCCTATCCTCTATCGTATATTATCCTCTATCCTATCCTATTCTCTATCCTATCCTATTCTCTATCCTATCCTATCCTCTATCCTATCCTATTCTCCATCCGATCCTATCCTCTATCCTATCTTATCCTCTATCCTATCCTATCCTCTATCCTATCCTATCCTCTATCCTATCCTATCCTATCCTCTATCTTATCCTATCCTCTATCATATCCTATCCTCTATCCTATCCTATCGTTTATCCTATCCTATCCTCTATCCTATCCTATCCTCTATCCTATCCTATCCTCTATCCTATCCTATCCTCTATCCTATCCTATCCTCTATCATATCCTATCCTCTATCCTATCCAATCCTATATCCTATTCTCTATCCTATCCTATCCTCTATGATATCCTATCCTCTATCCTAACCTATTCTCTATCCTATCCTATCCTCTATCCTATCCTATCCTATCCTCTATCCTATCCTCTATCCTATCCTATCCTCTATCCTATCCTATCCTCTATCCTATCCTATCCTCTATCCTATCCTATCCTCTATCATATCCTATCCTCTATCCTATCCAATCCTATATCCTATTCTCTATCCTATCCTATCCTCTATGATATCCTATCCTCTATCCTTACCTATTCTCTATCCTATCCTATCCTCTATCCTATCCTATCCTCTATCCTATCCTATCCTCTATCCTATCCTATCGTTTATCCTATCCTATCCTCTATCCTATCCTATCCTCTATCCTATTCTATCCTCTATCCTATCCAATCCTATATCCTATTCTCTATCCTATCCTATCCTCTATGATATCCTATCCTCTATCCTAACCTATTCTCTATCCTATCCTATCCTCCATCCTATCCTATCCTATCCTCTATCCTATCCTATCCTCTATCCTATCATATCCTCTATCCTATCCTATCCCCTATCCTATCCTATCCTCTATCCTATCCTATCCTCTATCCTATCCTATCCTCTATCCTATCCTATTCTCTATCCTATCCTATCCTCTATCCTATGCTATCCTCTATCGTATCCTATCCTTTATCCTATCCTATCCTCTATCCTATCCTATCCGCTATCCTATCCAATCCTATATCCTATTCTCTATCCTATCCTATCCACTATCCTATCCTATCCTCTATCCTATCCTATCCTCTATCCTATCCTATCCTATCCTATCCTCTATCCTATCCTATCCTCTATCCTATCCTATCCTCTATCCTATACTATCCGCTATCCTATCCAATCCTATATCCTATTCTCTATCCTATCCTATCCTCTATGATATCCTATCCTCTATCCTAACCTATTCTCGATCCTATCCTATCCTCTATCCTATCCTATCCTATCCTCTATCCTATCCTCTATCCTATCCAATCCTATATCCTATTCTCCATCCTATCCTATCCTCTATCCTATCCTATCCTCTATCAGATCCTATCCTCTATCCTATCCTATCCTCTATCCTATCGTATCCTATCCTCTATCCTATCCTATCCTCTATCCTATCGTATCCTCTATCCTATCGTATCCTCTATCCTATCCTATCGTTTATCCTATCCTATCCTCTATCCTATCCTATTCTCTATCCTATCCTATCCTCTATCCTATCGTCTATTCTATCCAATCCTATATCCTATCCTCTATCATATACTATCCTCTATCCTATCCTATCCTCTATCCTATCCTATCCTATCCTCTATCCTATCCTATCCTCTATCCTATCCTATCCTCTATCGTATCCTATCCTCTATCCTATCCTATCCTCTATCCTATCCTATCCTCTATCCTATCCTATCCGCTATCCTATCCAATCCTCTATCCTATCCTATCCTCTATCCTATACTATCCTCTATCCTATTCTATCCTCTATCCTATCCAATCCTATATCGTATCCTCTATCCTATCCTATCCTCTATCCTATCCTATTCTCTATCCTATCCTATCCTCTATCCTATCCTATCCTCTATCCTATCCTATCCTCTATCCTATCCTATCCTCTATCATATCCTATCCTCTATTCTATCCTATCCTCTATCCTATTCTATCCTCTATCCTATCCAATCCTATATCCTATTCTCTATCCTATCCAATCCTATATCCTATCCTATCCTCTATCCTATCCTATCCTATCCTATCCTCTATCCTATCCTATCCTCTATCCTATCCTATCCTATCCTATCCTCTATCCTATCCTATCCTATCCTCTATCCTATCCTCTATCCTATCCAATCCTATATCCTATTCTCCATCCTATCCTATCCTCTATCCTATCCTATCCTCTATCAGATCCTATCCACTATCCTATCCTATCCTCTATCCTATCCTATCCTCTATCCTATCCTATTCTCTATCCTATCCTATCTTTCTATCCTATCCTATCCTCTATCCTATCCTATTCTCTATCCTATCCTATCCTCTATCCTATGCTATCCTCTATCGTATCCTATCCTTTATCCTATCCTATCCTCTATCCTATCCTATCCGCTATCCTATCCAATCCTATATCCTATTCTCTATCCTATCCTATCCACTATCCTATCCTATCCTCTATCCTATCCTATCCTCTATCCTATCCTATCCTATCCTATCCTCTATCCTATCCTATCCTCTATCCTATCCTATCCTCTATCCTATCCTATCCTCTATCCTATCCTATTCTCTATCCTATCCTATCCTCTATCCTATCCTATCCTCTATCCTATCCTATCCTCTCTCCTATTCTATCCTCTATCCTATCCAATCCTATATCGTATCCTCTATCCTATCCTATCCTCTATCCTATCCTATCCACTATCCTATCCTATCCTCTATCCTATCCTATCCTCTATCCTATCGTATCCTCTATCATATCCTATCGTTTATCCTATCCTATCCTCTATCCTATCCTATTCTCTATCCTATCCTATCCTCTATCCTATCGTATCCTCTATCCTATCCTATCCTCTATCGTATATTATCCTCTATCCTATCCTATTCTCTATCCTATCCTATTCTCTATCCTATCCTATCCTCTATCCTATCCTATTCTCCATCCGATCCTATCCTCTATCCTATCTTATACTCTATCCTATCCTATCCTCTATCCTATCCTATCCTCTATCCTATCCTATCCTATCCTCTATCTTATCCTATCCTCTATCATATCCTATCCTCTATCCTATCCTATCGTTTATCCTATCCTATCCTCTATCCTATCCTATCCTCTATCCTATCCTATTCTCTATCCTATCCTATCCTCTATCCTATTCTATCCTCTATCCTATCCTATCCTCTATCCTATCCTATCCTCTATCCTATCCTATCCTCTATCATATCCTATCGTCTATCCTATCCAATCCTATATCCTATTCTCTATCCTATCCTATCCTCTATTCTAACCTATTCTCTATCCTATCCTATCCTCTATCCTATCCTATTATATCCTCTATCCTATCCTCTATCCTATCCTATCCTATCGTTTATCCTATCCTATCCTCTATCCTATCCTATCCTCTAACATATCCTATCCGCTATCCTATCCTATCCTCTATCCTATTCTATCCTCTATCCTATCCAATCCTATATCCTATTCTCTATCCTATCCTATCCTCTATTCTATCCTATCCTCTATCCTATCCTATCCTCTATCCTATCATATCCTCTATCCTATCCTATCCCCTATCCTATCCTATCCTCTATCCTATCCTATCCTCTATCCTATCCTATCCTCTATCCTATCCCATTCTCTATCCTATCCTATCCTCTATCCTATGCTATCCTCTATCGTATCCTATCCTTTATCCTATCCTATCCTCTATCCTATCCTATCCGCTATCCTATCCAATCCTATATCCTATTCTCTATCCTATCCTATCCTCTATGATATCCTATCCTCTATCCTATACTATCCTCTATCCTATCCTATCCTCTATCCTATCCTATCCTCTATCCTATCCTATCCTCTATCCTATCCTATTCTCTAACCTATCCTATCCTCTATCCTATCCTATTCTCTATCCTATCCTATCCTCTATCCTATCCTATTCTCCATCCTATCCTATCCTCTATCCTATCCTATCCTCTATCCTATCCTATCCTCTATCCTATCCTATCCTCTATCCTATCCTATCCTATCCTCTATCCTATCCTATCCTCTATCATATCCTATCCTCTATCCTATCCTATCGTTTATCCTATCCTATCCTCTATCCTATCCTATCCTCTATCCTATCCTATCCTCTATCCTATCCTATCCTCTATCCTATCCAATCCTCTATCCTATCCTATCCTCTATCCTATCCTATCCTCTATCCTATCCTATCCTCTATCCTATTCTATCCTCTATCCTATCCAATCCTATATCCTATTCTCTATCCTATCCTATCCTCTATGATATCCTATCATATCCTCTATCCTATCCTATCCTCTATCCTATCCTATTCTCTATCCTATCTTATCCTCTATCCTATGCTATCCTCTATCGTATCCTATCCTCTATCCTATCCTATCCTCTATCCTATCCTATCCTCTATCCTATCCAATCATCTATCCTATCCTATCCTCTATCGTATCCTATCCTCTATCCTATCCTATCCTCTATCCTATCCTATCCTCTATCCTATTCTATCCTCTATCCTATCCAATCCTATATCCTATTCTCTATCCTATCCTATCCTCTATGATATCCTATCCTCTATCCTAACCTATTCTCTATCCTATCCTATCCTCTATCCTATCCTATCCTCTATCCTATCCTATCCTCTATCCTATCCTATCCTCTATCCTATCCTATCCTCTATCCTATCCTATCCTCTATCCTATCCTATTCTCTATCCTATCCTATCCTCTATCCTATTCTATCCTCTATCCTATCCTATCCTCTCTCCTATTCTATTCTCTATCCTATCCAATCCTATATCGTATCCTCTATCCTATCCTATCCTCTATCCTATCCTATCCACTATCCTATCCTATCCTCTATCCTATCCTATCCTCTATCCTATCGTATCCTCTATCCTATCCTATCGTTTATCCTATCCTATCCTCTATCCTATCCTATTCTCTATCCTATCCTATCCTCTATCCTATCCTATCCTCTATCCTATCCTATCCTCTATCGTATATTATCCTCTATCCTATCCTATTCTCTATCCTATCCTATTCTCTATCCTATCCTATCCTCTATCCTATCCTATTCTCCATCCGATCCTATCCTCTATCCTATCTTATCCTCTATCCTATCCTATCCTCTATCCTATCCTATCCTCTATCCTATCCTATCCTATCCTCTATCTTATCCTATCCTCTATCATATCCTATCCTCTATCCTATCCTATCGTTTATCCTATCCTATCCTCTATCCTATCCTATCCTCTATCCTATCCTATCCTCTATCCTATCCTATCCTCTATCCTATCCTATCCTCTATCATATCCTATCCTCTATCCTATCCAATCCTATATCCTATTCTCTATCCTATCCTATCCTCTATGATATCCTATCCTCTATCCTAACCTATTCTCTATCCTATCCTATCCTCTATCCTATCCTATCCTATCCTCTATCCTATCCTCTATCCTATCCTATCCTCTATCCTATCCTATCCTCTATCCTATCCTATCCTCTATCCTATCCTATCCTCTATCATATCCTATCCTCTATCCTATCCAATCCTATATCCTATTCTCTATCCTATCCTATCCTCTATGATATCCTATCCTCTATCCTTACCTATTCTCTATCCTATCCTATCCTCTATCCTATCCTATCCTATCCTCTATCCTATCCTATCCTCTATCCTATCCTATCGTTTATCCTATCCTATCCTCTATCCTATCCTATCCTCTATCCTATTCTATCCTCTATCCTATCCAATCCTATATCCTATTCTCTATCCTATCCTATCCTCTATGATATCCTATCCTCTATCCTAACCTATTCTCTATCCTATCCTATCCTCCATCCTATCCTATCCTATCCTCTATCCTATCCTATCCTCTATCCTATCATATCCTCTATCCTATCCTATCCCCTATCCTATCCTATCCTCTATCCTATCCTATCCTCTATCCTATCCTATCCTCTATCCTATCCTATTCTCTATCCTATCCTATCCTCTATCCTATGCTATCCTCTATCGTATCCTATCCTTTATCCTATCCTATCCTCTATCCTATCCTATCCGCTATCCTATCCAATCCTATATCCTATTCTCTATCCTATCCTATCCACTATCCTATCCTATCCTCTATCCTATCCTATCCTCTATCCTATCCTATCCTATCCTATCCTCTATCCTATCCTATCCTCTATCCTATCCTATCCTCTATCCTATACTATCCGCTATCCTATCCAATCCTATATCCTATTCTCTATCCTATCCTATCCTCTATGATATCCTATCCTCTATCCTAACCTATTCTCGATCCTATCCTATCCTCTATCCTATCCTATCCTATCCTCTATCCTATCCTCTATCCTATCCAATCCTATATCCTATTCTCCATCCTATCCTATCCTCTATCCTATCCTATCCTCTATCAGATCCTATCCTCTATCCTATCCTATCCTCTATCCTATCGTATCCTATCCTCTATCCTATCCTATCCTCTATCCTATCGTATCCTCTATCCTATCGTATCCTCTATCCTATCCTACCGTTTATCCTATCCTATCCTCTATCCTATCCTATTCTCTATCCTATCCTATCCTCTATCCTATCGTCTATTCTATCCAATCCTATATCCTATCCTCTATCATATACTATCCTCTATCCTATCCTATCCTCTATCCTATCCTATCCTATCCTCTATCCTATCCTATCCTCTATCCTATCCTATCCTCTATCGTATCCTATCCTCTATCCTATCCTATCCTCTATCCTATCCTATCCTCTATCCTATCCTATCCGCTATCCTATCCAATCCTCTATCCTATCCTATCCTCTATCCTATCCTATCCTCTATCCTATCCTATCCTCTATCCTATCCTATCCTCTATCCTATACTATCCTCTATCCTATCCTATCCTCTATCCTATCGTATCCTCTATCCTATCCTATCGTTTATCCTATCCTATCCTCTATCCTATCCTATTCTCTATCCTATCCTATCCTCTATCCTATCCTATCCTCAATCCTATCCTATCCTCTATCGTATATTATCCTCTATCCTATCCTATTCTCTATCCTATCCTATTCTCTATCCTATCCTATCCTCTATCCTATCCTATTCTCCATCCGATCCTATCCTCTATCCTATCTTATCCTCTATCCTATCCTATCCTCTATCCTATCCTATCCTCTATCCTATCCTATCCTATCCTCTATCTTATCGTATCCTCTATCATATCCTATCCTCTATCCTATCCTATCGTTTATCCTATCCTATCCTCTATCCTATCCTACCCTCTATCCTATCCTATCCTCTATCATATCCTATCCTCTATCCTATCCAATCCTATATCCTATTCTCTATCCTATCCTATCCTCTATGATATCCTATCCTCTATTCTAACCTATTCTCTATCCTATCCTATCCTCTATCCTATCCTATCCTATCCTCTATCCTATCCTCTATCCTATCCTCTATCCTATCCTATCCTATCGTTTATCCTATCCTATCCTCTATCCTATCCTATCCTCTAACATATCCTATCCGCTATCCTATCCTATCCTCTATCCTATTCTATCCTCTATCCTATCCAATCCTATATCCTATTCTCTATCCTATCCTATCCGCTATTCTATCCTATCCTCTATCCTATCCTATCCTCTATCCTATCATATCCTCTATCCTATCCTATCCCCTATCCTATCCTATCCTCTATCCTATCCTATCCTCTATCATATCCTATCCTCTATCCTATCCTATCCTCTATCCTATCCTATTCTCTATCCTATCCTATCCTCTATCCTATGCTATCCTCTATCGTATCCTATCCTTTATCCTATCCTATCCTCTATCCTATCCAATCCTATATCCTATTCTCCATCCTATCCTATCCTCTATCCTATCCTATCCTCTATCAGATCCTATCCTCTATCCTATCCTATCCTCTATCCTATCGTATCCTATCCTCTATCCTATCCTATCCTCTATCCTATCGTATCCTCTATCCTATCGTATCCTCTATCCTATCCTATCGTTTATCCTATCCTATGCTCTATCCTATCCTATTCTCTATCCTATCCTATCCTCTATCCTATCCTCTATTCTATCCAATCCTATATCCTATCCTCTATCATATCCTATCCTCTATTATATCCTATCCTCTATCCTATCCTATCCTATCCTCTATCCTATCCTATCCTCTATCCTATCCTATCCTCTATCGTATCCTATCCTCTATCCTATCCTATCCTCTATCCTATCCTATCCTCTATCCTATCCTATCCGCTATCCTATCCAATCCTCTATCCTATCCTATCCTGTATCCTATCCTATCCTCTATCCTATCCTATCCTCTATCCTATCCTATCCTCTATCCTATACTATCCTCTATCCTATTCTATCCTCTATCCTATCCAATCCTATATCGTATCCTCTATCCTATCCTATCCTCTATCCTATCCTATTCTCTATCCTATCCTATCCTCTATCCTATCCTATCCTCTAACCTATCCTATCCTCTATCCTATCCTATCCTCTATCATATCCTATCCTCTATCCTATCCTATCCTCTATCCTATTCTATCCTCTATCCTATCCAATCCTATATCCTATTCTCTATCCTATCCAATCCTATATCCTATTCTCCATGCTATCCTATCCTCTATCCTATCCTATCCTCTATCCTATCCTATCCTCTATCCTATCCTATCCTCTATCCTATCCTATCCTCTAACCTATCCTATCCTCTATCCTATCCTATCCTCTATCCTATCCTATCCTCTATCCTATCCTATCCTCTATCCTATCCTATCCTCTATCCTATCCTATCCTCTATAATATCCTATCCTCTATCCTTTCCTATCCTCTATCCTATCCTATCCACTATCCTATCCTATCCTCTATCCTATCCTATCCTCTATCCTATCCTATCCTATCCTATCCTATCCTCTATCCTATCCTATCCTCTATCCTATCTTATCCTCTATCCTATACTATCTGCTATCCTATCCAATCCTATATCCTATTCTCTATCCTATCCTATCCTCTATGATATCCTATCCTCTATCCTAACCTATTCTCGATCCTATCCTATCCTCTATCCTATCCTATCCTATCCTCTATCCTATCCAATCCTATATCCTATTCTCCATCCTATCCTATCCTCTATCCTATCCTATCCTCTATCAGATCCTATCCTCTATCCTATCCTATCCTCTATCCCATCGTATCCTATCCTCTATCCTATCCTATCCTCTATCCTATCGTATCCTCTATCCTATCGTATCCTCTATCCTATCCTATCGTTTATCCTATCCTATGCTCTATCCTATCCTATTCTCTATCCTATCCTATCCTCTATCCTATCCTCTATTCTATCCAATCCTATATCCTATCGTCTATCATATCCTATCCTCTATCCTATCCTATCCTCTATCCTATCCTATCCTATCCTATCCTCTATCCTATCCTATCCTATCCTATCCTCTATCCTATCCTATCCTCTATCCTATCCTATCCTCTATCCTATCCTATCCTCTATCCTATCCTATTCTCTATCCTATCCTATCCTCTATCCTATCCTATCCGCTATCCTATCCAATCCTCTATCCTATCCTATCCTCTATCCTATCCTATCCTCTATCCTATCCTATCCTCTATCCTATCCTATCCTCTATCCTATACTATCCTCTATCCTATTCTATCCTCTATCCTATCCAATCCTATATCGTATCCTCTATCCTATCCTATCCTCTATCCTATCCTATTCTCTATCCTATCCTATCCTCTATCCTATCCTATCCTCTAACCTATCCTATCCTCTATCCTATCCTATCCTCTATCCTATCCTATCCTATCCTATCCTCTATCCTATCCTATCCTATCCTATCCTCTATCCTATCCTATCCTCTATCCTATCCTATCCTCTATCCTATCCTATCCTCTATCCTATCCTATTCTCTATCCTATCCTATCCTCTATCCTATCCTATCCGCTATCCTATCCAATCCTCTATCCTATCCTATCCTCTATCCTATCCTATCCTCTATCCTATCCTATCCTCTATCCTATCCTATCCTCTATCCTATACTATCCTCTATCCTATTCTATCCTCTATCCTATCCAATCCTATATCGTATCCTCTATCCTATCCTATCCTCTATCCTATCCTATTCTCTATCCTATCCTATCCTCTATCCTATCCTATCCTCTAACCTATCCTATAATCTATCCTATCCTATCCTCTATCATATCCTATCCTCTATCCTATCCTATCCTCTATCCTATTCTATCCTCTATCCTATCCAATCCTATATCCTATTCTCTATCCTATCCAATCCTATATCCTATTCTCCATGCTATCCTATCCTCTATCCTATCCTATCCTCTATCCTATCCTATCCTCTATCCTATCCTATCCTCTATCCTATCCTATCCTCTAACCTATCCTATCCTCTATCCTATCCTATCCTCTATCCTATCCTATCCTCTATCCTATCCTATCCTCTATCCTATCCTATCCTCTATCCTATCCTATCCTCTATAATATCCTATCCTCTATCCTTTCCTATCCTCTATCCTATCCTATCCACTATCCTATCCTATCCTCTATCCTATCCTATCCTCTATCCTATCCTATCCTATCCTATCCTATCCTCTATCCTATCCTATCCTCTATCCTATCTTATCCTCTATCCTATACTATCTGCTATCCTATCCAATCCTATATCCTATTCTCTATCCTATCCTATCCTCTATGATATCCTATCCTCTATCCTAACCTATTCTCGATCCTATCCTATCCTCTATCCTATCCTATCCTATCCTCTATCCTATACAATCCTATATCCTATTCTCCATCCTATCCTATCCTCTATCCTATCCTATCCTCTATCAGATCCTATCCTCTATCCTATCCTATCCTCTATCCTATCGTATCCTATCCTCTATCCTATCCTATCCTCTATCCTATCGTATCCTCTATCCTATCGTATCCTCTATCCTATCCTATCGTTTATCCTATCCTATGCTCTATCCTATCCTATTCTCTATCCTATCCTATCCTCTATCCTATCCTCTATTCTATCCAATCCTATATCCTATCGTCTATCATATCCTATCCTCTATCCTATCCTATCCTCTATCCTATCCTATCCTATCCTATCCTCTATCCTATCCTATCCTATCCTATCCTCTATCCTATCCTATCCTCTATCCTATCCTATCCTCTATCCTATCCTATCCTCTATCCTATCCTATTCTCTATCCTATCCTATCCTCTATCCTATCCTATCCTCTATCCTATCCTATCCTCTCTCCTATTCTATCCTCTATCCTATCCAATCCTATATCGTATCCTCTATCCTATCCTATCCTCTATCCTATCCTATCCACTATCCTATCCTATCCTCTATCCTATCCTATCCTCTATCCTATCGTATCCTCTATCATATCCTATCGTTTATCCTATCCTATCCTCTATCCTATCCTATTCTCTATCCTATCCTATCCTCTATCCTATCCTATCCTCTATCCTATCCTATCCTCTATCGTATATTATCCTCTATCCTATCCTATTCTCTATCCTATCCTATTCTCTATCCTATCCTATCCTCTATCCTATCCTATTCTCCATCCGATCCTATCCTCTATCCTATCTTATACTCTATCCTATCCTATCCTCTATCCTATCCTATCCTCTATCCTATCCTATCCTATCCTCTATCTTATCCTATCCTCTATCATATCCTATCCTCTATCCTATCCTATCGTTTATCCTATCCTATCCTCTATCCTATCCTATCCTCTATCCTATCCTATTCTCTATCCTATCCTATCCTCTATCCTATCCTATCCTCTATCCTATCCTATCCTCTATCCTATCCTATCCTCTATCCTATCCTATCCTCTATCATATCCTATCGTCTATCCTATCCAATCCTATATCCTATTCTCTATCCTATCCTATCCTCTATTCTAACCTATTCTCTATCCTATCCTATCCTCTATCCTATCCTATTATATCCTCTATCCTATCCTCTATCCTATCCTATCCTATCGTTTATCCTATCCTATCCTCTATCCTATCCTATCCTCTATCCTATCCTATCCTATCCTCTATCTTATCCTATCCTCTATCATATCCTATCCTCTATCCTATCCTATCGTTTATCCTATCCTATCCTCTATCCTATCCTATCCTCTATCCTATCCTATTCTCTATCCTATCCTATCCTCTATCCTATCCCATTCTCTATCCTATCCTATCCTCTATCCTATGCTATCCTCTATCGTATCCTATCCTTTATCCTATCCTATCCTCTATCCTATCCTATCCGCTATCCTATCCAATCCTATATCCTATTCTCTATCCTATCCTATCCTCTATGATATCCTATCCTCTATCCTATACTATCCTCTATCCTATCCTATCCTCTATCCTATCCTATCCTCTATCCTATCCTATCCTCTATCCTATCCTATTCTCTATCCTATCCTATCCTCTATCCTATCCTATTCTCTATCCTATCCTATCCTCTATCCTATCCTATTCTCCATCCTATCCTATCCTCTATCCTATCCTATCCTCTATCCTATCCTATCCTCTATCCTATCCTATCCTCTATCCTATCCTATCCTATCCTCTATCCTATCCTATCCTCTATCATATCCTATCCTCTATCCTATCCTATCGTTTATCCTATCCTATCCTCTATCCTATCCTATCCTCTATCCTATCCTATCCTCTATCCTATCCTATCCTCTATCCTATCCAATCCTCTATCCTATCCTATCCTCTATCCTATCCTATCCTCTATCCTATCCTATCCTCTATCCTATTCTATCCTCTATCCTATCCAATCCTATATCCTATTCTCTATCCTATCCTATCCTCTATGATATCCTATCATATCCTCTATCCTATCCTATCCTCTATCCTATCCTATTCTCTATCCTATCTTATCCTCTATCCTATGCTATCCTCTATCGTATCCTATCCTCTATCCTATCCTATCCTCTATCCTATCCTATCCTCTATCCTATCCTATCCTCTATCCTATCCAATCATCTATCCTATCCTATCCTCTATCCTATCCTATCCTCTATCCTATCCTATCCTCTATCCTATCCTATCCTCTATCCTATTCTATCCTCTATCCTATCCAATCCTATATCCTATTCTCTATCCTATCCTATCCTCTATGATATCCTATCCTCTATCCTAACCTATTCTCTATCCTATCCTATCCTCTATCCTATCCTATCCTCTATCCTATCCTATCCTCTATCCTATCCTATCCTCTATCCTATCCTATCCTCTATCCTATCCTATCCTCTATCCTATCTTATCCACTATCGTATCCTATCCTCTATCCTATCCTATCCTCTATCCTATCCTATCCTATCCTATCCTCTATCCTATCCTATCCTATCCTATCCTCTATCCTATCCTATCCTCTATCCTATCCTATCCTCTATCCTATCCTATCCTATCCTCTATCCTATCCTCTATCCTATCCAATCCTATATCCTATTCTCCATCCTATCCTATCCTCTATCCTATCCTATCCTCTATCAGATCCTATCCTCTGTCCTATCCTATCCTCTATCCTATCCTATCCTCTATCCTATCCTATTCTCTATCCTATCCTATCTTTCTATCCTATCCTATCCTCTATCCTATCCTATCCTCTCTCCTATTCTATCCTCTATCCTATCCAATCCTATATCGTATCCTCTATCCTATCCTATCCTCTATCCTATCCTATCCACTATCCTATCCTATCCTCTATCCTATCCTATCCTCTATCCTGTCGTATCCTCTATCCTATCCTATCGCTTATCCTATCCTATCCTCTATCCTATCCTATTCTCTATCCTATCCTATCCTCTATCCTATCCTATCCTCAATCCTATCCTATCCTCTATCGTATATTATCCTCTATCCTATCCTATTCTCTATCCTATCCTATTCTCTATCCTATCCTACCCTCTATCCTATCCTATTCTCCATCCGATCCTATCCTCTATCCTATCTTATCCTCTATCCTATCCTATCCTCTATCCT
This sequence comes from Halictus rubicundus, assembly GCF_050948215.1. Taxonomy (NCBI): domain Eukaryota; kingdom Metazoa; phylum Arthropoda; class Insecta; order Hymenoptera; family Halictidae; genus Halictus; species Halictus rubicundus. The sequence continues at coordinate 137,114 of NW_027488970.1, read as the reverse complement.
ATCCTATCCTCTATCCTATCCTATCCTATCCTCTATCTTATCGTATCCTCTATCATATCCTATCCTCTATCCTATCCTATCGTTTATCCTATCCTATCATCTATCCTATCCTATCCTCTATCCTATCCTATCCTCTATCATATCCTATCCTCTATCCTATCCAATCCTATATCCTATTCTCTATCCTATCCTATCCTCTATGATATCCTATCCTCTATTCTAACCTATTCTCTATCCTATCCTATCCTCTATCCTATCCTATCCTATCCTCTATCCTATCCTATCCTCTATCCTATCCTATTCTCTATCCTATCCTATCCTCTATCCTATGCTATCCTCTATCGTATCCTATCCTTTATCCTATCCTATCCTCTATCCTATCCTATCCGCTATCCTATCCAATCCTATATCCTATTCTCTATCCTATCCTATCCTCTATGATATCCTATCCTCTATCCTATACTATCCTCTATCCTATCCTATCCTCTATCCTATCCTATCCTCTATCCTATCCTATCCTCTATCCTATCCTATTCTCCATCCTATCCTATCCTCTATCCTATCCTATCCTCTATCCTATCCTATCCTCTATCCTATCCTATCCTCTATCCTATCCTATCCTATCCTCTATCCTATCCTATCCTCTATCATATCCTATCCTCTATCCTATCCCATCGTTTATCCTATCCTATCCTCTATCCTATCCTATCCTCTATCCTATCCTATCCTCTATCCTATCCTATCGTTTATCCTATCCTATCCCCTATCCTATCCTATCCTCTATCCTATCCTATCCTCTATCCTATCCTATCCTCTATCCTATCCTATCCTCTATCCTATCCTATCCTCTATCCTACCCTATCCTCTATCCTATCCTATCCACTATCCTATCCTATCCTCTATCCTATCCTATCCTCTATCCTATCCTATCCTATCCTATCCTCTATCCTATCCTATCCTATCCTCTATCCTATCCTCTATCCTATCCAATCCTATATCCTATTCTCCATCCTATCCTATCCTCTATCCTATCCTATCCTCTATCAGATCCTATCCTCTATCCTATCCTATCCTCTATCCTATCGTATCCTCTATCCTATCGTATCCTCTATCCTATCGTATCCTCTATCCTATCGTATCCTCTATCCTATCCTATCGTTTATCCTATCCTATCCTCTATCCTATCCTATTCTCTATCCTATCCTATCCTCTATCCTATCCTATCCTCTCTCCTATTCTATCCTCTATCCTATCCAATCCTATATCGTATCCTCTATCCTATCCTATCCTCTATCCTATCCTATCCACTATCCTATCCTATCCTCTATCCTATCCTATCCTCTATCCTATCGTATCCTCTATCCTATCCTATCGTTTATCCTATCCTATCCTCTATCCTATCCTATTCTCTATCCTATCCTATCCTCTATCCTATCCTATCCTCTATCCTATCCTATCCTCTATCGTATATTATCCTCTATCCTATCCTATTCTCTATCCTATCCTATTCTCTATCGTATCCTATCCTCTATCCTATCCTATTCTCCATCCGATCCTATCCTCTATCCTATCTTATACTCTATCCTATCCTATCCTCTATCCTATCCTATCCTCTATCCTATCCTATCCTATCCTCTATCTTATCCTATCCTCTATCATATCCTATCCTCTATCCTATCCTATCGTTTATCCTATCCTATCCTCTATCCTATCCTATCCTCTATCCTATCCTATTCTCTATCCTATCCTATCCTCTATCCTATCCTATCCTCTATCCTATCCTATCCTCTATCCTATCCTATCCTCTATCCTATCCTATACTCTATCATATCCTATCGTCTATCCTATCCAATCCTATATCCTATTCTCTATCCTATCCTATCCTCTATTCTAACCTATTCTCTATCCTATCCTATCCTCTATCCTATCCTATCCTATCCTCTATCCTATCCTCTATCCTATCCTATCCTATCGTTTATCCTATCCTATCCTCTATCCTATCCTATCCTCTAACATATCCTATCCGCTATCCTATCCTATCCTCTATCCTATTCTATCCTCTATCCTATCCAATCCTATATCCTATTCTCTATCCTATCCTATCCTCTATTCTATCCTATCCTCTATCCTATCCTATCCTCTATCCTATCATATCCTCTATCCTATCCTATCCCCTATCCTATCCTATCCTCTATCCTATCCTATCCTCTATCCTATCCTATCCTCTATCCTATCCCATTCTCTATCCTATCCTATCCTCTATCCTATGCTATCCTCTATCGTATCCTATCCTTTATCCTATCCTATCCTCTATATTATCCTATCCGCTATCCTATCCAATCCTATATCCTATTCTCTATCCTATCCTATCCTCTATGATATCCTATCCTCTATCCTATACTATCCTCTATCCTATCCTATCCTCTATCCTATCCTATCCTCTATCCTATCCTATCCTCTATCCTATCCTATTCTCTATCCTATCCTATCCTCTATCCTATCCTATTCTCTATCCTATCCTATCCTCTATCCTATCCTATTCTCCATCCTATCCTATCCTCTATCCTATCCTATCCTCTATCCTATCCTATCCTCTATCCTATCCTATCCTATCCTCTATCCTATCCTATCCTCTATCATATCCTATCCTCTATCCTATCCTATCGTTTATCCTATCCTATCCTCTATCCTATCCTATCCTCTATCCTATCCTATCCTCTATCCTATCCTATCCTCTATCCTATCCAATCCTCTATCCTATCCTATCCTCTATCCTATCCTATCCTCTATCCTATCCTATCCTCTATCCTATTCTATCCTCTATCCTATCCAATCCTATATCCTATTCTCTATCCTATCCTATCCTCTATGATATCCTATCATATCCTCTATCCTATCCTATCCTCTATCCTATCCTATTCTCTATCCTATCTTATCCTCTATCCTATGCTATCCTCTATCGTATCCTATCCTCTATCCTATCCTATCCTCTATCCTATCCTATCCTCTATCCTATCCAATCCTCTATCCTATCCTATCCTCTATCCTATCCTATCCTCTATCCTATCCTATCCTCTATCCTATCCTATTCTCTATCCTATCCTATCTTTCTATCCTATCCTATCCTCTATCCTATCCCATCCTCTCTCCTATTCTATCCTCTATCCTATCCAATCCTATATCGTATCCTCTATCCTATCCTATCCTCTATCCTATCCTATCCACTATCCTATCCTATCCTCTATCCTATCCTATCCTCTATCCTATCGTATCCTCTATCCTATCCTATCGTTTATCCTATCCTATCCTCTATCCTATCCTATTCTCTATCCTATCCTATCCTCTATCCTATCCTATCCTCAATCCTATCCTATCCTCTATCGTATATTATCCTCTATCCTATCCTATTCTCTATCCTATCCTATTCTCTATCCTATCCTACCCTCTATCCTATCCTATTCTCCATCCGATCCTATCCTCTATCCTATCCTATCCTCTATCCTATCCTATCCTCTATCCTATCCCATTCTCTATCCTATCCTATCCTCTATCCTATGCTATCCTCTATCGTATCCTATCCTTTATCCTATCCTATCCTCTATTTTATCCTATCCGCTATCCTATCCAATCCTATATCCTATTCTCTATCCTATCCTATCCTCTATGATATCCTATCCTCTATCCTATACTATCCTCTATCCTATCCTATCCTCTATCCTATCCTATCCTCTATCCTATCCTATCCTCTATCCTATCCTATTCTCTATCCTATCCTATCCTCTATCCTATCCTATTCTCTATCCTATCCTATCCTCTATCCTATCCTATTCTCCATCCTATCCTATCCTCTATCCTATCCTATCCTCTATCCTATCCTATCCTCTATCCTATCCTATCCTATCCTCTATCCTATCCTATCCTCTATCATATCCTATCCTCTATCCTATCCTATCGTTTATCCTATCCTATCCTCTATCCTATCCTATCCTCTATCCTATCCTATCCTCTATCCTATCCTATCCTCTATCCTATCCAATCCTCTATCCTATCCTATCCTCTATCCTATCCTATCCTCTATCCTATCCTATCCTCTATCCTATTCTATCCTCTATCCTATCCAATCCTATATCCTATTCTCTATCCTATCCTATCCTCTATGATATCCTATCATATCCTCTATCCTATCCTATCCTCTATCCTATCCTATTCTCTATCCTATCTTATCCTCTATCCTATGCTATCCTCTATCGTATCCTATCCTCTATCCTATCCTATCCTCTATCCTATCCTATCCTCTATCCTATCCAATCCTCTATCCTATCCTATCCTCTATCCTATCCTATCCTCTATCCTATCCTATCCTCTATCCTATCCTATTCTCTATCCTATCCTATCTTTCTATCCTATCCTATCCTCTATCCTATCCCATCCTCTCTCCTATTCTATCCTCTATCCTATCCAATCCTATATCGTATCCTCTATCCTATCCTATCCTCTATCCTATCCTATCCACTATCCTATCCTATCCTCTATCCTATCCTATCCTCTATCCTATCGTATCCTCTATCCTATCCTATCGTTTATCCTATCCTATCCTCTATCCTATCCTATTCTCTATCCTATCCTATCCTCTATCCTATCCTATCCTCAATCCTATCCTATCCTCTATCGTATATTATCCTCTATCCTATCCTATTCTCTATCCTATCCTATTCTCTATCCTATCCTACCCTCTATCCTATCCTATTCTCCATCCGATCCTATCCTCTATCCTATCTTATCCTCTATCCTATCCTATCCTCTATCCTATCCTATCCTCTATCCTATCCTATCCTATCCTCTATCTTATCGTATCCTCTATCATATCCTATCCTCTATCCTATCCTATCGTTTATCCTATTCTCTATCCTATCCTATCCTCTATGATATCCTATCCTCTATTCTAACCTATTCTCTATCCTATCCTATCCTCTATCCTATCCTATCCTATCCTCTATCCTATCCTCTATCCTATCCTATCCTATCGTTTATCCTATCCTATCCTCTATCCTATCCTATCCTCTAACATATCCTATCCGCTATCCTATCCTATCCTCTATCCTATTCTATCCTCTATCCTATCCAATCCTATATCCTATTCTCTATCCTATCCTATCCGCTATTCTATCCTATCCTCTATCCTATCCTATCCTCTATCCTATCATATCCTCTATCCTATCCTATCCCCTATCCTATCCTATCCTCTATCCTATCCTATCCTCTATCCTATCCTATCCTCTATCCTATCCTATCCTCTATCCTATCCTATTCTCTATCCTATCCTATCCTCTATCCTATGCTATCCTCTATCCTATCCTATCCTCTATCCTATCATATCCTCTATCCTATCCTATTCTCTATCCTATCCTATCGTTAGTCCTATCCTATCCTCTATCCTATCCTATCCTCTATCCTATCCTATCCTCTATCCTATCCAATCCTCTATCCTATCCTATCCTCTATCCTATCCTATCCTCTATCCTATCCTATCCTCTATCCTATCCTATCCTCTATCCTATTCTATCCTCTATCCTATCCAATCCTATATCCTATTCTCTATCCTATCCTATCCTCTATGATATCCTATCCTCTATCCTAACCTATTCTCTATCCTATCCTATCCTCCATCCTATCCTATCATATCCTCTATCCTATCCTATCCCCTATCCTATCCTATCCTCTATCCTATCCTATCCTCTATCCTATCCTATCCTCTATCCTATCCTATCCTCTATCCTATCCTATCCTCTATCGTATCCTATCCTGTATCCTATCCTATCCACTATCCTATCCTATCCTCTATCCTATCCTATCCTCTATCCTATCCTATCCTATCCTATCCTCTATCCTATCCTATCCTCTATCCTATCCTATCCTATCCTCTATCCTATCCTCTATCCTATCCAATCCTATATCCTATTCTCCATCCTATCCTATCCTCCATCCTATCCTATCCTCTATCAGATCCTATTCTCTATCCTATCCTATCCTCTATCCTATCGTATCCTCTATCCTATCGTATCCTCTATCCTATCGTATCCTCTATCCTATCGAATCCTCTATCCTATCCTATCGTTTATCCTATCCTATCCTCTATCCTATCCTATTCTCTATCCTATCCTATCCTCTATCCTATCCTATCCTCTATCCTATCCTATCCTCTATCGTATATTATCCTCTATCCTATCCTATCCTCTATCCTATCTTATCCTCTATCCTATCCTATCCTCTATCCTATCCTATCCTCAATCCTATCCTATCCTATCCTATCCTATCCTCTATCCTATCCTATCCTCTATCCTATCCTATCCTCTATCGTATATTATCCTCTATCCTATCCTATTCTCTATCCTATCCTATTCTCTATCCTATCCTATCCTCTATCCTATCCTATTCTCCATCCGATCCTATCCTCTATCATATCCTATCCTCTATCCTATCCTATCGTTTATCCTATCCTATCCTCTATCCTATCCTATCCTCTAACATATCCTATCCGCTATCCTATCCTATCCTCTATCCTATTCTATCCTCTATCCTATCCAATCCTATATCCTATACTCTATCCTATCCTATCCTCTATTCTATCCTATCCTCTATGATATCCTATCCTCTATTCTAACCTATTCTCTATCCTATCCTATCCTCTATCCTATCCTATCCTATCCTCTATCCTATCCTCTATCCTATCCTATCCTATCGTTTATCCTATCCTATCCTCTATCCTATCCTATCCTCTAACATATCCTATCCGCTATCCTATCCTATCCTCTATCCTATTCTATCCTCTATCCTATCCAATCCTATATCCTATTCTCTATCCTATCCTATCCGCTATTCTATCCTATCCTCTATCCTATCCTATCCTCTATCCTATCATATCCTCTATCTTATCCTATCCCCTATCCTATCCTATCCTCTATCCTATCCTATCCTCTATCCTATCCTATCCTCTATCCTATCCTATCCTCTATCCTATCCTATTCTCTATCCTATCCTATCCTCTATCCTATGCTATCCTCTATCGTATCCTATCCTTTATCCTATCCTATCCTCTATCCTATCCTATCCGCTATCCTATCCAATCCTATACCCTATTCTCTATCCTATCCTATCCTCTATGATATCCTATCCTCTATCCTATACTATCCTCTATCCTATCCTATCCTCTATCCTATCCTATCCTCTATCCTATCCTATCCTCTATCCTATCCTATTCTCCATCCTATCCTATCCTCTATCCTATCCTATCCTCTATCCTATCCTATCCTCTATCCTATCCTATCCTCTATCCTATCCTATCCTATCCTCTATCCTATCCTATCCTCTATCATATCCTATCCTCTATCCTATCCCATCGTTCATCCTATCCTATCCTCTATCCTATCCTATCCTCTATCCTATCCTATCCTCTATCCTATCCTATCGTTTATCCTATCCTATCCCCTATCCTATCCTATCCTCTATCCTATCCTATCCTCTATCCTATCCTATCCTCTATCCTATCCTATCCTCTATCCTATCCTATCCTCTATCCTATCCTATCCTCTATCCTATCCTATCCACTATCCTATCCTATCCTCTATCCTATCCTATCCTCTATCCTATCCTATCCTATCCTATCCTCTATCCTATCCTATCCTATCCTCTATCCTATCCTCTATCCTATCCAATCCTATATCCTATTCTCCATCCTATCCTATCCTCTATCCTATCCTATCCTCTATCAGATCCTATCCTCTATCCTATCCTATCCTCTATCCTATCGTATCCTCTATCCTATCGTATCCTCTATCCTATCGTATCCTCTATCCTATCGTATCCTCTATCCTATCCTATCGTTTATCCTATCCTATCCTCTATCCTATCCTATTCTCTATCCTATCCTATCCTCTATCCTATCCTATCCTCTCTCCTATTCTATCCTCTATCCTATCCAATCCTATATCGTATCCTCTATCCTATCCTATCCTCTATCCTATCCTATCCACTATCCTATCCTATCCTCTATCCTATCCTATCCTCTATCCTATCGTATCCTCTATCCTATCCTATCGTTTATCCTATCCTATCCTCTATCCTATCCTATTCTCTATCCTATCCTATCCTCTATCCTATCCTATCCTCTATCCTATCCTATCCTCTATCGTATATTATCCTCTATCCTATCCTATTCTCTATCGTATCCTATCCTCTATCCTATCCTATTCTCCATCCGATCCTATCCTCTATCCTATCCTATCCTCTATCCTATCCTATCCTCTATCCTATCCTATCCTCTATCCTATCCAATCCTCTATCCTATCCTATCCTCTATCCTATCCTATCCTCTATCCTATCCTATCCTCTATCCTATTCTATCCTCTATCCTATCCAATCCTATATCCTATTCTCTATCCTATCCTATCCTCTATGATATCCTATCATATCCTCTATCCTATCCTATCCTCTATCCTATCCTATTCTCTATCCTATCTTATCCTCTATCCTATGCTATCCTCTATCGTATCCTATCCTCTATCCTATCCTATCCTCTATCCTATCCTATCCTCTATCCTATCCAATCCTCTATCCTATCCTATCCTCTATCCTATCCTATCCTCTATCCTATCCTATCCTCTATCCTATCCTATCCTCTATCCTATTCTATCCTCTATCCTATCCAATCCTATATCCTATTCTCTATCCTATCCTATCCTCTATGATATCCTATCCTCTATCCTAACCTATTCTCTATCCTATCCTATCCTCTATCCTATCCTATCCTCTATCCTATCCTATCCTCTATCCTATCCTATCCTCTATCCTATCCTATCCTCTATCCTATCCTATCCTCTATCCTATCTTATCCACTATCCTATCCTATCCTCTATCCTATCCTATCCTCTATCCTATCCTATCCTATCCTATCCTCTATCCTATCCTATCCTCTATCCTATCCTATCCTATCCTATCCTATCCTCTATCCTATCCTATCCTCTATCCTATCCTATCCTCTATCCTATCCTATCCTATCCTCTATCCTATCCTCTATCCTATCCAATCCTATATCCTATTCTCCATCCTATCCTATCCTCTATCCTATCCTATCCTCTATCAGATCCTATCCTCTATCCTATCCTATCCTCTATCCTATCCTATCCTCTATCCTATCCTATTCTCTATCCTATCCTATCTTTCTATCCTATCCTATCCTCTATCCTATCCTATCCTCTCTCCTATTCTATCCTCTATCCTATCCAATCCTATATCGTATCCTCTATCCTATCCTATCCTCTATCCTATCCTATCCACTATCCTATCCTATCCTCTATCCTATCCTATCCTCTATCCTATCGTATCCTCTATCCTATCCTATCGTTTATCCTATCCTATCCTCTATCCTATCCTATTCTCTATCCTATCCTATCCTCTATCCTATCCTATCCTCAATCCTATCCTATCCTCTATCGTATATTATCCTCTATCCTATCCTATTCTCTATCCTATCCTATTCTCTATCCTATCCTACCCTCTATCCTATCCTATTCTCCATCCGATCCTATCCTCTATCCTATCTTATCCTCTATCCTATCCTATCCTCTATCCTATCCTATCCTCTATCCTATCCTATCCTATCCTCTATCTTATCGTATCCTCTATCATATCCTATCCTCTATCCTATCCTATCCTCTAACATATCCTATCCGCTATCCTATCCTATCCTCTATCCTATCCAATCCTCTATCCTATCCTATCCTCTATCCTATCCTATCCTCTATCCTATCCTATCCTCTATCCTATCCTATCCTCTATCCTATTCTATCCTCTATCCTATCCAATCCTATATCCTATTCTCTATCCTATCCTATCCTCTATGATATCCTATCCTCTATCCTAACCTATTCTCTATCCTATCCTATCCTCCATCCTATCCTATCATATCCTCTATCCTATCCTATCCCCTATCCTATCCTATCCTCTATCCTATCCTATCCTCTATCCTATCCTATCCTCTATCCTATCCTATCCTCTATCCTATCCTATCCTCTATCGTATCCTATCCTGTATCCTATCCTATCCACTATCCTATCCTATCCTCTATCCTATCCTATCCTCTATCCTATCCTATCCTATCCTATCCTCTATCCTATCCTATCCTCTATCCTATCCTATCCTATCCTCTATCCTATCCTCTATCCTATCCAATCCTATATCCTATTCTCCATCCTATCCTATCCTCTATCCTATCCTATCCTCTATCAGATCCTATTCTCTATCCTATCCTATCCTCTATCCTATCGTATCCTCTATCCTATCGTATCCTCTATCCTATCGTATCCTCTATCCTATCGAATCCTCTATCCTATCCTATCGTTTATCCTATCCTATCCTCTATCCTATCCTATTCTCTATCCTATCCTATCCTCTATCCTATCCTATCCTCTATCCTATCCTATCCTCTATCGTATATTATCCTCTATCCTATCCTATCCTCTATCCTATCTTATCCTCTATCCTATCCTATCCTCTATCCTATCCTATCCTCAATCCTATCCTATCCTATCCTATCCTATCCTCTATCCTATCCTATCCTCTATCCTATCCTATCCTCTATCGTATATTATCCTCTATCCTATCCTATTCTCTATCCTATCCTATTCTCTATCCTATCCTATCCTCTATCCTATCCTATTCTCCATCCGATCCTATCCTCTATCATATCCTATCCTCTATCCTATCCTATCGTTTATCCTATCCTATCCTCTATCCTATCCTATCCTCTAACATATCCTATCCGCTATCCTATCCTATCCTCTATCCTATTCTATCCTCTATCCTATCCAATCCTATATCCTATACTCTATCCTATCCTATCCTCTATTCTATCCTATCCTCTATCCTATCCTATCCTCTATCCTATCATATCCTCTATCCTATCCTATTCTCTATCCTATCCTATCCTCTATCCTATCCTATTCTCTATCCTATCCTATCCTCTATCCTATGCTATCCTCTATCCTATCCTATTCTCCATCCTATCCTATCCTCTATCCTATCCTATCCTCTATCCTATCCTATCCTCTATCCTATCCTATCCTCTATCCTATCCTATCCTCTATCCTATTCTATCCTCTATCCTATCCAATCCTATATCCTATTCTCTATCCTATCCTATCCTCTATGATATCCTATCCTCTATCCTAACCTATTCTCTATCCTATCCTATCATATCCTCTATCCTATCCTATCCCCTATCCTATCCTATCCTCTATCCTATCCTATCCTCTATGATATCCTATCCTCTATCCTAACCTATTCTCTATCCTATCCTATTCTCTATCCTATCTTATCCTCTATCCTATCCTATCCTCTATCCTATCCTATCCTCTATCCTATCCAATCCTCCATCCTATCCTATCCTCTATCCTATCCTATCCTCTATCCTATCCTATCCTCTATCCTATCCTATCCTCTATCCTATTCTATCCTCTATCCTATCCAATCCTATATCCTATTCTCTATCCTATCCTATCCTCTATGATATCCTATCCTCTATCCTAACCTATTCTCTATCCTATCCTATCCTCTATCCTATCCTATCCTCTATCCTATCCTATCCTCTATCCTATCCTATCCTCTATCCTATCCTATCCTATCCTATCCTCTATCCTATCCTATCCTCTATCCTAACCTATCCTATCCTCTATCCTATCCTCTATCCTATCCAATCCTATATCCTATTCTCCATCCTATCCTATCCTCTATCCTATCCTATCCTCTATCAGATCCTATCCTATCCTCTATCCTATCCTATTCTCTATCCTATCCTATCCTCTATCCTATCCTATCCTCTATCCTATCCTATCCTCTCTCCTATTCTATCCTCTATCCTATCCTATCCTCTATCCTATCCTATCGTTTATCCTATCCTATCCTCTATCCTATCCTATCCTCTATCCTATCCTATCCTCTATCCTATCCTATCCTCTATCCTATCGTATCCTCTATCCTATCCTATCGTTTATCCTATCCTATCCTCTATCCTATCCTATCCTCTATCCTATCCTATCCCCTATCCTATCCTATCCTCTATCCTATCCTATCCTCTATCCTATCCTATCCTCTATCCTATCCTATCCTCTATCCTATCCTATCCTCTATCCTATCCTATCCTCTATCCTATCCTATCCTCTATCGTATATTATCCTCTATCCTATCCTATTCTCTATCCTATCCTATTCTCTATCCTATCCTATCCTCTATCCTATCCTATTCTCCATCCGATCCTATCCTCTATCCTATCTTATCCTCTATCCTATCCTATCCTCTATCCTATCCTATCCTCTATCCTATCCTATCCTCTCCTCTATCTTATCCTATCCTCTATCCTATCCTATCGTTTATCCTATCCTATCCTCTATCCTATCCTATCCTCTAACATATCCTATCCGCTATCCTATCCTATCCTCTATCCAATTCTATCCTCTATCCTATCCAATCCTATATCCTATTCTCTATCCTATCCTATCCTCTATCCTATCCTATTCTCCATCCGATCCTATCCTCTATCCTATCTTATCCTCTATCCTATCCTATCCTCTATCCTATCCTATCCTCCATCCTATCCTATCCCCTATCCTATCCTATCCTCTATCCTATCCTATCCTCTATCCTATCCTATCCTCTATCCTATCCTATCCTCTATCCTATCCTATTCTCTATCCTATCCTATCCTCTATCCTATGCTATCCTCTATCGTATCCTATCCTTTATCCTATCCTATCCTCTATCCTATCATATCCGCTATCCTATCCAATCCTATATCCTATTCTCTATCCTATCCTATCCTCTATGATATCCTATCCTCTATCCTATACTATCCTCTATCCTATCCTATCCTCTATCCTATCCTATCCTCTATCCTATCCTATCCTCTATCCTATCCTATTCTCTATCCTATCCTATCCTCTATCCTATCCTATTCTCTATCCTATCCTATCCTCTATCCTATCCTATCCTCTATCCTATCCTATTCTCCATCCTATCCTATCCTCCATCCTATCCTATCCTCTATCCTATCCTATCCTCTATCCTATCCTATCCTCTATCCTATCCTATCCTATCCTCTATCCTATCCTATCCTCTATCATATCCTATCCTCTATCCTATCCTATCGTTTATCCTATCCTATCCTCTATCCTATCCTATCCTCTATCCTATCCTATCCTCTATCCTGTCCTATCCTCTATCCTATCCAATCCTCTATCCTATCCTATCCTCTATCCTATCCTATCCTCTATCCTATCCTATCCTCTATCCTATCCTATCCTCTATCCTATTCTATCCTCTATCCTATCCAATCCTATATCCTATTCTCTATCCTATCCTATCCTCTATGATATCCTATGCTCTATCCTAACCTATTCTCTATCCTATCCTATCCTCCATCCTATCCTATCATATCCTCTATCCTATCCTATCCCCTATCCTATCCTATCCTCTATCCTATCCTATCCTCTATCCTATCCTATCCTCTATCCTATCCTATCCTCTATCCTATCCTATTCTCTATCCTATCCTATCCTCTATCCTATGCTATCCTCTATCGTATCCTATCCTCTATCCTATCCTATCCTCTATCCTATCCTATCCTCTATCCTATCCAATCCTCTATCCTATCCTATCCTCTATCCTATCCTATCCTCTATCCTATCCTATCCTCTATCCTATCCTATCCTCTATCCTATCCTATCCTCTATCCTATCCTATCCTCTATCCTATCCTCTCCTCTATCCTATCCTATCCACTATCCTATCCTATCCTCTATCCTATCCTATCCTCTATCCTATCCTATCCTATCCTATCCTCTATTATATCCTATCCTCTATCCTATCCTATCCTCTATCCTATTCTATCCTCTATCCTATCCAATCCTATATCCTATTCTCTATCCTATCCTATCCTCTATGATATCCTATCCTCTATCCTAACCTATTCTCTATCCTATCCTATCCTCCATCCTATCCTATCATATCCTCTATCCTATCCTATCCTCTATCCTATTCTATCCTCTATCCTATCCAATCCTATATCCTATTCTCTATCCTATCCTATCCTCTATGATATCCTATCCTCTATCCTAACCTATTCTCTATCCTATCCTATCCTCTATCCTATCCTATCCTCTATCCTATCCTATCCTCTATCCTATCCTATCCTCTATCCTATCCTATCCTCTATCCTATCCTATCCTCTATCCTATCCTCTCCTCTATCCTATCCTATCCACTATCCTATCCTATCCTCTATCCTATCCTATCCTCTATCCTATCCTATCCTATCCTATCCTCTATCCTATCCTATCCTCTATCCTATCCTATCCTCTATCCTATCCTATCCTCTATCCTATCCTATCCTATCCTCTATCCTATCCTCTATCCTATCCAATCCTATATCCTATTCTCCATCCTATCCTATCCTCTATCCTATCCTATCCTATCCTCTATCAGATCCTATCCTCTATCCTATGCTATCCTCTATCCTATCGTATCCTATCCTCTATCCTATCCTATCCTCTATCCTATCGTATCCTCTATCCTATCGTATCCTCTATCCTATCCTATCGTTTATCCTATCCTATGCTCTATCCTATCCTATTCTCTATCCTATCCTATCCTCTATCCTATCCTCTATTCTATCCAATCCTATATCCTATCCTCTATCATATCCTATCATCTATCCTATCCAATCCTATATCCTATCCTCTATCATATCCTATCCTCTATCCTATCCTATCCTCTATCCTATCCTATCCTCTATCCTATCCTATCCTATCCTCTATCCTATCCTATCCTCTATCCTATCCTATCCTCTATCGTATCCTATCCTCTATCCTATCCTATCCTCTATCCTATCCTATCCTCTATCCTATCCTATCCGCTATCCTATCCAATCCTATATCCTATTCTCTATTCTATCCTATCCTCTATCCTATCCTATCCTCTATCCTATCCTATCCTCTATCCTATCCTATTCTCTATCCTATCCTATCCTCTATCCTATCCTATCCTCTATCCTATCCTATCCTCTCTCCTATTCTATCCTCTATCCTATCCAATCCTATATCGTATCCTCTATCCTATCCTATCCTCTATCCTATCCTATCCACTATCCTATCCTATCCTCTATCCTATCCTATCCTCTATCCTATCGTATCCTCTATCCTATCCTATCGTTTATCCTATCCAATCCTCTATCCTATCCTATTCTCTATCCTATCCTATCCTCTATCCTATCCTATCCTCTATCCTATCCTATCCTCTATCGTATATTATCCTCTATCCTATCCTATTCTCTATCCTATCCTATTCTCTATCCTATCCTATCCTCTATCCTATCCTATTCTCCATCCGATCCTATCCTCTATCCTATCCTATCCTCCATCCTATCCTATCATATCCTCTATCCTATCCTATCCTCTATCCTATTCTATCCTCTATCCTATCCAATCCTATATCCTATTCTCTATCCTATCCTATCCTCTATGATATCCTATCCTCTATCCTAACCTATTCTCTATCCTATCCTATCCTCTATCCTATCCTATCCTCTATCCTATCCTATCCTCTGTCCTATCCTATCCTCTATCCTATCCTATCCTCTATCCTATCCTCTCCTCTATCCTATCCTATCCACTATCCTATCCTATCCTCTATCCTATCCTATCCTCTATCCTATCCTATCCTATCCTATCCTCTATCCTATCCTATCCTCTATCCTATCCTATCCTCTATCCTATCCTATCCTATCCTCTATCCTATCCTCTATCCTATCCAATCCTATATCCTATTCTCCATCCTATCCTATCCTCTATCCTATCCTATCCTCTATCAGATCCTATCCTCTATCCTATCCTATCCTCTATCCTATCGTATCCTATCCTCTATCCTATCCTATCCTCTATCCTATCGTATCCTCTATCCTATCGTATCCTCTATCCTATCCTATCGTTTATCCTATCCTATGCTCTATCCTATCCTATTCTCTATCCTATCCTATCCTCTATAATATCCTCTATTCTATCCAATCCTATATCCTATCCTCTATCATATCCTATCCTCTATCCTATCCAATCCTATATCCTATCCTCTATCATATCCTATCCTCTATCCTATCCTATCCTCTATCCTATCCTATCCTATCCTCTATCCTATCCTATCCTCTATCCTATCCTATCCTCTATCGTATCCTATCCTCTATCCTATCCTATCCTCTATCCTATCCTATCCTCTATCCTATCCTATCCGCTATCCTATCCAATCCTATATCCTATTCTCTATTCTATCCTATCCTCTATCCTATCCTATCCTCTATCCTATCCTATCCTCTATCCTATCCTATTCTCTATCCTATCCTATCCTCTATCCTATCCTATCCTCTATCCTATCCTATCCTCTCTCCTATTCTATCCTCTATCCTATCCAATCCTATATCGTATCCTCTATCCTATCCTATCCTCTATCCTATCATATCCACTATCCTATCCTATCCTCTATCCTATCCTATCCTCTATCCTATCGTATCCTCTATCCTATCCTATCGTTTATCCTATCCAATCCTCTATCCTATCCTATTCTCTATCCTATCCTATCCTCTATCCTATCCTATCCTCTATCCTATCCTATCCTCTATCGTATATTATCCTCTATCCTATCCTATTCTCTATCCTATCCTATTCTCTATCCTATCCTATCCTCTATCCTATCCTATTCTCCATCCGATCCTATCCTCTATCCTATCCTATCCTCTAACATATCCTATCCGCTATCCTATCCTATCCTCTATCCTATTCTATCCTCTATCCTATCCAATCCTATATCCTATTCTCTATCCTATCCTGTCCTCTATTCTATCCTATCCTCTATCCTATCCTATCCTCTATCCTATCATATCCTCTATCCTATCCTATCCCCTATCCTATCCTATCCTCTATCCTATCCTATCCTCTATCCTATCCTATTCTCTATCCTATCCTATCCTCTATCCTATGCTATCCTCTATCGTATCCTATCCTTTATCCTATCCTATCCTCTATCCTATCCTATCCGCTATCCTATCCAATCCTATATCCTATTCTCTATCCTATCCTATCCTCTATGATATCCTATCCTCTATCCTATACTATCCTCTATCCTATCCTATCCTCTATCCTATCCTATCCTCTATCCTATCCTATCCTCTATCCTATCCTATTCTCTATCCTATCCTATCCTCTATCCTATCCTATTCTCTATCCTATCCTATCCTCTATCCTATCCTATCCTGTATCCTATCCTATCCTCTATCCTATCCTATCCTCTATCCTATTCTATCCTCTATCCTATCCAATCCTATATCCTATTCTCTATCCTATCCTATCCTCTATGATATCCTATCCTCTATCCTAACCTATTCTCTATCCTATCCTATCCTCCATCCTATCCTATCCTATCCTCTATCCTATCCTATCCTCTATCCTATCATATCCTCTATCCTATCCTATCCCCTATCCTATCCTATCCTCTATCCTATCCTATCCTCTATCCTATCCTATCCTCTATCCTATCCTATTCTCTATCCTATCCTATCCTCTATCCTATGCTATCCTCTATCGTATCCTATCCTCTATCCTATCCTATCCTCTATCCTATCCTATCCTCTATCCTATCCAATCCTCTATCCTATCCTATCCTCTATCCTATCCTATCCTCTATCCTATCCTATCCTCTATCCTATCCTATCCTCTATCCTATCCTATCCTCTATGCTATCCTATCCTATCCTATCCTCTATCCTATCCTATCCTCTATCCTATCCTATCCTCTATCCTATACTATACGCTATCCTATCCAATCCTATATCCTATTCTCTATCCTATCCTATCCTCTATGATATCCTATCCTCTATCCTAACCTATTCTCGATCCTATCCTATCCTCTATCCTATCCTATCCTATCCTCTATCCTATCCTCTATCCTATCCAATCCTATATCCTATTCTCCATCCTATCCTATCCTCTACCCTATCCTATCCTCTACCCTATCCTATCCTCTATCAGATCCTATCCTCTATCCTATCCTATCCTCTATCCTATCGTATCCTATCCTCTATCCTATCCTATCCTCTATCCTATCGTATCCTATCCTCTATCCTATCCTATCCTCTATCCTATCGTATCCTCTATCCTATCGTATCCTCTATCCTATCCTATCGTTTATCCTATCCTATGCTCTATCCTATCCTATTCTCTATCCTATCCTATCCTCTATCCTATGCTATCCTCTATCGTATCCTATCCTCTATCCTATCCTATCCTCTATCCTATCCTATCCTCTATCCTATCCAATCCTCTATCCTATCCTAACCTCTATCCTATCCTATCCTCTATCCTATCCTATCCTCTATCCTATCCTATCCTCTATCCTATTCTATCCTCTATCCTATCCAATCCTATATCCTATTCTCTATCCTATCCTATCCTCTATGATATCCTATCCTCTATCCTAACCTATTCTCTATCCTATCCTATCCTCTATCCTATCCTATCCTCTATCCTATCCAATCCTATATCCTATTCTCTATCCTATCCTATCCTCTATGATATCCTATCATATCCTCTATCCTATCCTATCCTCTATCCTATCCTATTCTCTATCCTATCTTATCCTCTATCCTATGCTATCCTCTATCGTATCCTATCCTCTATCCTATCCTATCCTCTATCCTATCCTATCCTCTATCCTATCCAATCCTCTATCCTATCCTATCCTCTATCCTATCCTATCCTCTATCCTATCCTATCCTCTATCCTATCCTATCCTCTATCCTATCCTATCGTTTATCCTATCCTATCCTCTATCCTATCCTATCCTCTATCCTATCCTATCCTCTATCCTATCCTATCCTCTATCCTATCCAATCCTCTATCCTATCCTATCCTCTATCCTATCCTATCCTCTATCCTATCCTATCCTCTATCCTATCCTATCCTCTATCCTATTCTATCCTCTATCCTATCCAATCCTATATCCTATTCTCAATCCTATCCTATCCTCTATGATATCCTATCCTCTATCCTAACCTATTCTCTATCCTATCCTATCGTCCATCCTATCCTATCATATCCTCTATCCTATCCTATCCCCTATCCTATCCTATCCTCTATCCTATCCTATCCTCTATCCTATCCTATCCTCTATCCTATCCTATCCTCTATCCTATCCTATCCTCTATCCTATCCTATCCTCTATCCTATCCTATCCACTATCCTATCCTATCCTCTATCCTATCCTATCCTCTATCCTATCCTATCCTATCCTATCCTATCCTCTATCCTATCCTATCCTCTATCCTATCCTATCCTATCCTCTATCCTATCCTCTATCCTATCCAATCCTATATCCTATTCTCCATCCTATCCTATCCTCTATCCTATCCTATTCTCTATCCTATCCTATTCTCTATCCTATCCTATCCTCTATCCTATCCTATTCTCCATCCGATCCTATCCTCTATCATATCCTATCCTCTATCCTATCCAATCGTTTATCCTATCCTATCCTCTATCCTATCCTATCCTCTAACATATCCTATCCGCTATCCTATCCTATCCTCTATCCTATTCTATCCTCTATCCTATCCAATCCTATATCCTATACTCTATCCTATCCTATCCTCTATTCTATCCTATCCTCTATCCTATCCTATCCTCTATCCTATCATATCCTCTATCCTATCCTATTCTCTATCCTATCCTATCCTCTATCCTATCCTATTCTCTATCCTAACCTATTCTCTATCCTATCCTATCCTCCATCCTATCCTATCATATCCTCTATCCTATCCTATCCCCTATCCTATCCTATCCTCTATCCTATCCTATCCTCTATGATATCCTATCCTCTATCCTAACCTATTCTCTATCCTATCCTATTCTCTATCCTATCTTATCCTCTATCCTATCCTATCCTCTATCCTATCCTATCCTCTATCCTATCCAATCCTCCATCCTATCCTATCCTCTATCCTATCCTATCCTCTATCCTATCCTATCCTCTATCCTATCCTATCCTCTATCCTATTCTATCCTCTATCCTATCCAATCCTATATCCTATTCTCTATCCTATCCTATCCTCTATGATATCCTATCCTCTATCCTAACCTATTCTCTATCCTATCCTATCCTCTATCCTATCCTATCCTCTATCCTATCCTATCCTCTATCCTATCCTATCCTCTATCCTATCCTATCCTCTATCCTATCCCATCCTCTATCCTATCTTATCCACTATCCTATCCTATCCTCTATCCTATCCTATCCTCTATCCTATCCTATCCTATCCTATCCTCTATCCTATCCTATCCTCTATCCTATCCTATCCTATCCTATCCTCTATCCTATCCTCTATCCTATCCTATCCTATCCTCTATCCTATCCTCTATCCTATCCAATCCTATATCCTATTCTCCATCCTATCCTATCCTCTATCCTATCCTATCCTCTATCAGATCCTATCCTATCCTCTATCCTATCCTATTCTCTATCCTATCCTATCCTCTATCCTATCCTATCCTCTATCCTATCCTATCCTCTCTCCTATTCTATCCTCTATCCTATCCAATCCTATATCGTATCCTCTATCCTATCCTATCCTCTATCCTATCCTATCCACTATCCTATCCTATCCTCTATCCTATCCTATCCTCTATCCTATCGTATCCTCTATCCTAACCTATCGTTTATCCTATCCTATCCTCTATCCTATCCTATCCTCTATCCTATCCTATCCCCTATCCTATCCTATCCTCTATCCTATCCTATCCTCTATCCTATCCTATCCTCTATCCTATCCTATCCTCTATCCTATCCTATCCTCTATCCTATCCTATCCTCTATCGTATATTATCCTCTATCCTATCCTATTCTCTATCCTATCCTATTCTCTATCCTATCCTATCCTCTATCCTATCCTATTCTCCATCCTATCCTATCCACTATCCTATCCTATCCTCTATCCTATCCTATCCTCTATCCTATCGTATCCTCTATCCTATCCTATCGTTTATCCTATCCTATCCTCTATCCTATCCTATCCTCTATCCTATCCTATCCCCTATCCCCTATCCTATCCTATCCTCTATCCTATCCTATCCTCTATCCTATCCTATCCTCTATCCTATCCTATCCTCTATCCTATCCTATCCTCTATCCTATCCTATCCTCTATCCTATCCTATCCTCTATCGTATATTATCCTCTATCCTATCCTATTCTCTATCCTATCCTATCCTCTATCCTATCCTATCCTCTATCCTATCCTGTCCTCTATCCTATCCTATCCTCTATCCTATCCTATTCTCTATCCTATCCTATCCTCTATCCTATGCTATCCTCTATCGTATCCTATCCTTTATCCTATCCTATCCTCTATCCTATCCTATCCGCTATCCTATCCAATCCTATATCCTATTCTCTATCCTATCCTATCCTCTATGATATCCTATCCTCTATCCTATACTATCCTCTATCCTATCCTATCCTCTATCCTATCCTATCCTCTATCCTATCCTATCCTCTATCCTATCCTATTCTCTATCCTATCCTATCCTCAATCCTATCCTATTCTCTATCCTATCCTATCCTCTATCCTATCCTATCCTCTATCCTATCCTATTCTCCATCCTATCCTATCCTCTATCCTATCCTATCCTCTATCCTATCCTATCCTCTATCCTATCCTATCCTCTATCCTATCCTATCCTCTATCATATCCTATCCTCTATCCTATCCTATCGTTTATCCTATCCTATCCTCTATCCTATCCTATCCTCTATCCTATCCTATCCTCTATCCTATCCTATCCTCTATCCTATCCAATCCTCTATCCTATCCTATCCTCTATCCTATCCTATCCTCTATCCTATCCTATCCTCTATCCTATCCTATCCTCTATCCTATTCTATCCTCTATCCTATCCAATCCTATATCCTATTCTCTATCCTATCCTATCCTCTATGATATCCTATCCTCTATCCTAACCTATTCTCTATCCTATCCTATCCTCCATCCTATCCTATCATATCCTCTATCCTATCCTATCCCCTATCCTATCCTATCCTCTATCCTATCCTATCCTCTATCCTATCCTATCCTCTATCCTATCCTATCCTCTATCCTATCCTATTCTCTATCCTATCCTATCCTCTATCCTATGCTATCCTCTATCGTATCCTATCCTCTATCCTATCCTATCCTCTATCCTATCCTATCCTCTATCCTATCCTATCCTCCATCCTATCCTATCATATCCTCTATCCTATCCTATCCCCTATCCTATCCTATCCTCTATCCTATCCTATCCTCTATCCTATCCTATCCTCTATCCTATCCTATCCTCTATCCTATCCTCTCCTCTATCCTATCCTATCCACTATCCTATCCTATCCTCTATCCTATCCTATCCTCTATCCTATCCTATCCTATCCTATAGTCTATCCTATCCTATCCTCTATCCTATCCTATCCTCTATCCTATTCTATCCTCTATCCTATCCAATCCTATATCCTATTCTCTATCCTATCCTATCCTCTATGATATCCTATCCTCTATCCTAACCTATTCTCTATCCTATCCTATCCTCCATCCTATCCTATCATATCCTCTATCCTATCCTATCCTCTATCCTATTCTATCCTCTATCCTATCCAATCCTATATCCTATTCTCTATCCTATCCTATCCTCTATGATATCCTATCCTCTATCCTAACCTATTCTCTATCCTATCCTATCCTCTATCCTATCCTATCCTCTATCCTATCCTATCCTCTATCCTATCCTATCCTCTATCCTATCCTATCCTCTATCCTATCCTCTCCTCTATCCTATCCTATCCACTATCCTATCCTATCCTCTATCCTATCCTATCCTCTATCCTATCCTATCCTATCCTATCCTCTATCCTATCCTATCCTCTATCCTATCCTATCCTCTATCCTATCCTATCCTATCCTCTATCCTATCCTCTATCCTATCCAATCCTATATCCTATTCTCCATCCTATCCTATCCTCTATCCTATTCTATCCTCTATCAGATCCTATCCTCTATCCTATCCTATCCTCTATCCTATCGTATCCTATCCTCTATCCTATCCTATCCTCTATCCTATCGTATCCTCTATCATATCGTATCCTCTATCCTATCCTATCGTTTATCCTATCCTATGCTCTATCCTATCCTATTCTCTATCCTATCCTATCCTCTATCCTATCCTCTATTCTATCCAATCCTATATCCTATCCTCTATCATATCCTATCCTCTATCCTATCCAATCCTATATCCTATCCTCTATCATATCCTATCCTCTATCCTATCCTATCCTCTATCCTATCCTATCCTCTATCCTATCCTATCCTCTATCCTATCCTATCCTCTATCGTATCCTATCCTCTATCCTATCCTATCCTCTATCCTATCCTATCCTCTATCCTATCCTATCCGCTATCCTATCCAATCCTATATCCTATTCTCTATTCTATCCTATCCTCTATCCTATCCTATCCTCTATCCTATCCTATCCTCTATCCTATCCTATTCTCTATCCTATCCTATCCTCTATCCTATCCTATCCTCTATCCTATCCTATCCTCTCTCCTATTCTATCCTCTATGATATCCAATCCTATATCGTATCCTCTATCCTATCCTATCCTCTATCCTATCCTATCCACTATCCTATCCTATCCTCTATCCTATCCTATCCTCTATCCTATCGTATCCTCTATCCTATCCTATCGTTTATCCTATCCAATCCTCTATCCTATCCTATTCTCTATCCTATCCTATCCTCTATCCTATCCTATCCTCTATCCTATCCTATCCTCTATCGTATATTATCCTCTATCCTATCCTATTCTCTATCCTATCCTATTCTCTATCCTATCCTATCCTCTATCCTATCCTATTCTCCATCCGATCCTATCCTCTATCCTATCTTATCCTCTATCCTATCCTATCCTCTATCCTATCCTATCCTCTATCCTATCCTATCCTATCCTCTATCTTATCCTATCCTCTATCATATCCTATCCTCTATCCTATCCTATCGTTTATCCTATCCTATCCTCTATCGTATCCTATTCTCTATCCTATCCTATTCTCTATCCTATCCTATCCTCTATCCTATCCTATTCTCCATCCGATCCTATCCTCTATCCTATCTTATCCTCTATCCTATCCTATCCTCTATCCTATCCTATCCTATCCTCTATCTTATCCTATCCTCTATCATATCCTATCCTCTATCCTATCCTATCGTTTATCCTATCCTATCCTCTATCCTATCCTATCCTCTATCCTATCCTATTCTCTATCCTATCCTATCCTCTATCCTATCCTATCCTCTATCCTATCCTATCCTCTATCCTATCCTATCCTCTATCCTATCCTATCCTCTATCCTATCCTATCCTCTATCCTATCCTATCCTCTATCCTATCCTATCCTCTATCCTATCCTATCCTCTATCATATCCTATCCTCTATCCTATCCAATCCTATATCCTATTCTCTATCCTATCCTATCCTCTATGATATCCTATCCTCTATCCTAACCTATTCTCTATCCTATCCTATCCTCTATCCTATCCTCTATCCTATCCTCTATCCTATCCTCTATCCTCTATCCTATCCTATCGTTTATCCTATCCTATCCTCTATCCTATCCTATCCTCTAACATATCCTATCCGCTATCCTATCCTATCCTCTATCCTATTCTATCCTCTATCCTATCCAATCCTATATCCTATTCTCTATCCTATCCTGTCCTCTATTCTATCCTTTCCTCTATCCTATCCTATCCTCTATCCTATCCAATCCTATATCCTATTCTCTATCCTATCCTATCCTCTATGATATCCTATCATATCCTCTATCCTATCCTATCCTCTATCCTATCCTATTCTCTATCCTATCTTATCCTCTATCCTATGCTATCCTCTATCGTATCCTATCCTCTATCCTATCCTATCCTCTATCCTATCCTATCCTCTATCCTATCCAATCCTCTATCCTATCCTATCCTCTATCCTATCCTATCCTCTATCCTATCCTATCCTCTATCCTATCCTATCCTCTATCCTATTCTATCCTCTATCCTATCCAATCCTATATCCTATTCTCTATCCTATCCTATCCTCTATGATATCCTATCCTCTATCCTAACCTATTCTCTATCCTATCCTATCCTCTATCCTATCCTATCCTCTATCCTATCCTATCCTCTATCCTATCCTATCCTCTATCCTATCTTATCCACTATCCTATCCTATCCTCTATCCTATCCTATCCTCTATCCTATCCTATTCTCTATCCTATCCTATCCTCTATCCTATCCTATCCTCAATCCTATCCTATCCTCTATCGTATATTATCCTCTATCCTATCCTATTCTCTATCCTATCCTATTCTCTATCCTATCCTACCCTCTATCCTATCCTATTCTCCATCCGATCCTATCCTCTATCCTATCTTATCCTCTATCCTATCCTATCCTCTATCCTATCCTATCCTCTATCCTATCCTATCCTATCCTCTATCTTATCGTATCCTCTATCATATCCTATCCTCTATCCTATCCTATCGTTTATCCTATCCTATCCTCTATCCTATCCTATCCTCTATCCTATCCTATCCTCTATCATATCCTATCCTCTATCCTATCCAATCCTATATCCTATTCTCTATCCTATCCTATCCTCTATGATATCCTATCCTCTATTCTAACCTATTCTCTATCCTATCCTATCCTCTATCCTATCCTATTCTCCATCCGATCCTATCCTCTATCCTATCTTATCCTCTATCCTATCCTATCCTCTATCCTATCCTATCCTCTATCCTATCCTATCCTATCCTCTATCTTATCCTATCCTCTATCATATCCTATCCTCTATCCTATCCTATCGTTTATCCTATCCTATCCTCTATCGTATCCTATTCTCTATCCTATCCTATTCTCTATCCTATCCTATCCTCTATCCTATCCTATTCTCCATCCGATCCTATCCTCTATCCTATCTTATCCTCTATCCTATCCTATCCTCTATCCTATCCTATCCTATCCTCTATCTTATCCTATCCTCTATCATATCCTATCCTCTATCCTATCCTATCGTTTATCCTATCCTATCCTCTATCCTATCCTATCCTCTATCCTATCCTATTCTCTATCCTATCCTATCCTCTATCCTATCCTATCCTCTATCCTATCCTATCCTCTATCCTATCCTATCCTATATCCTATTCTCTATCCTATCCTATCCTCTATGATATCCTATCCTCTATCCTAACCTATTCTCTATCCTATCCTATCCTCTATCCTATCCTCTATCCTATCCTCTATCCTATCCTCTATCCTCTATCCTATCCTATCGTTTATCCTATCCTATCCTCTATCCTATCCTATCCTCTAACATATCCTATCCGCTATCCTATCCTATCCTCTATCCTATTCTATCCTCTATCCTATCCAATCCTATATCCTATTCTCTATCCTATCCTGTCCTCTATTCTATCCTTTCCTCTATCCTATCCTATCCTCTATCCTATCCAATCCTATATCCTATTCTCTATCCTATCCTATCCTCTATGATATCCTATCATATCCTCTATCCTATCCTATCCTCTATCCTATCCTATTCTCTATCCTATCTTATCCTCTATCCTATGCTATCCTCTATCGTATCCTATCCTCTATCCTATCCTATCCTCTATCCTATCCTATCCTCTATCCTATCCAATCCTCTATCCTATCCTATCCTCTATCCTATCCTATCCTCTATCCTATCCTATCCTCTATCCTATCCTATCCTCTATCCTATTCTATCCTCTATCCTATCCAATCCTATATCCTATTCTCTATCCTATCCTATCCTCTATGATATCCTATCCTCTATCCTAACCTATTCTCTATCCTATCCTATCCTCTATCCTATCCTATCCTCTATCCTATCCTATCCTCTATCCTATCCTATCCTCTATCCTATCTTATCCACTATCCTATCCTATCCTCTATCCTATCCTATCCTCTATCCTATCCTATCCTATCCTATCCTCTATCCTATCCTATCCTCTATCCTATCCTATCCTATCCTATCCTCTATCCTATCCTATCCTCTATCCTCTATCCTATCCTATCGTTTATCCTATCCTATCCTCTATCCTATCCTATCCTCTAACATATCCTATCCGCTATCCTATCCTATCCTCTATCCTATTCTATCCTCTATCCTATCCAATCCTATATCCTATTCTCTATCCTATCCTGTCCTCTATTCTATCCTTTCCTCTATCCTATCCTATCCTCTATCCTATCCAATCCTATATCCTATTCTCTATCCTATCCTATCCTCTATGATATCCTATCATATCCTCTATCCTATCCTATCCTCTATCCTATCCTATTCTCTATCCTATCTTATCCTCTATCCTATGCTATCCTCTATCGTATCCTATCCTCTATCCTATCCTATCCTCTATCCTATCCTATCCTCTATCCTATCCAATCCTCTATCCTATCCTATCCTCTATCCTATCCTATCCTCTATCCTATCCTATCCTCTATCCTATCCTATCCTCTATCCTATTCTATCCTCTATCCTATCCAATCCTATATCCTATTCTCTATCCTATCCTATCCTCTATGATATCCTATCCTCTATCCTAACCTATTCTCTATCCTATCCTATCCTCTATCCTATCCTATCCTCTATCCTATCCTATCCTCTATCCTATCCTATCCTCTATCCTATCCTATCCTCTATCCTATCTTATCCACTATCCTATCCTATCCTCTATCCTATCCTATCCTCTATCCTATCCTATTCTCTATCCTATCCTATCCTCTATCCTATCCTATCCTCAATCCTATCCTATCCTCTATCGTATATTATCCTCTATCCTATCCTATTCTCTATCCTATCCTATTCTCTATCCTATCCTACCCTCTATCCTATCCTATTCTCCATCCGATCCTATCCTCTATCCTATCTTATCCTCTATCCTATCCTATCCTCTATCCTATCCTATCCTCTATCCTATCCTATCCTATCCTCTATCTTATCGTATCCTCTATCATATCCTATCCTCTATCCTATCCTATCGTTTATCCTATCCTATCCTCTATCCTATCCTATCCTCTATCCTATCCTATCCTCTATCATATCCTATCCTCTATCCTATCCAATCCTATATCCTATTCTCTATCCTATCCTATCCTCTATGATATCCTATCCTCTATTCTAACCTATTCTCTATCCTATCCTATCCTCTATCCTATCCTATTCTCCATCCGATCCTATCCTCTATCCTATCTTATCCTCTATCCTATCCTATCCTCTATCCTATCCTATCCTCTATCCTATCCTATCCTATCCTCTATCTTATCCTATCCTCTATCATATCCTATCCTCTATCCTATCCTATCGTTTATCCTATCCTATCCTCTATCGTATCCTATTCTCTATCCTATCCTATTCTCTATCCTATCCTATCCTCTATCCTATCCTATTCTCCATCCGATCCTATCCTCTATCCTATCTTATCCTCTATCCTATCCTATCCTCTATCCTATCCTATCCTATCCTCTATCTTATCCTATCCTCTATCATATCCTATCCTCTATCCTATCCTATCGTTTATCCTATCCTATCCTCTATCCTATCCTATCCTCTATCCTATCCTATTCTCTATCCTATCCTATCCTCTATCCTATCCTATCCTCTATCCTATCCTATCCTCTATCCTATCCTATCCTATATCCTATTCTCTATCCTATCCTATCCTCTATGATATCCTATCCTCTATCCTAACCTATTCTCTATCCTATCCTATCCTCTATCCTATCCTCTATCCTATCCTCTATCCTATCCTCTATCCTCTATCCTATCCTATCGTTTATCCTATCCTATCCTCTATCCTATCCTATCCTCTAACATATCCTATCCGCTATCCTATCCTATCCTCTATCCTATTCTATCCTCTATCCTATCCAATCCTATATCCTATTCTCTATCCTATCCTGTCCTCTATTCTATCCTTTCCTCTATCCTATCCTATCCTCTATCCTATCCAATCCTATATCCTATTCTCTATCCTATCCTATCCTCTATGATATCCTATCATATCCTCTATCCTATCCTATCCTCTATCCTATCCTATTCTCTATCCTATCTTATCCTCTATCCTATGCTATCCTCTATCGTATCCTATCCTCTATCCTATCCTATCCTCTATCCTATCCTATCCTCTATCCTATCCAATCCTCTATCCTATCCTATCCTCTATCCTATCCTATCCTCTATCCTATCCTATCCTCTATCCTATCCTATCCTCTATCCTATTCTATCCTCTATCCTATCCAATCCTATATCCTATTCTCTATCCTATCCTATCCTCTATGATATCCTATCCTCTATCCTAACCTATTCTCTATCCTATCCTATCCTCTATCCTATCCTATCCTCTATCCTATCCTATCCTCTATCCTATCCTATCCTCTATCCTATCTTATCCACTATCCTATCCTATCCTCTATCCTATCCTATCCTCTATCCTATCCTATCCTATCCTATCCTCTATCCTATCCTATCCTCTATCCTATCCTATCCTATCCTATCCTCTATCCTATCCTATCCTCTATCCTATCCTATCCTCTATCCTATCCTATCCTATCCTCTATCCTATCCTCTATCCTATCCAATCCTATATCCTATTCTCCATCCTATCCTATCCTCTGTCCTATCCTATCCTCTATCAGATCCTATCCTCTATCCTATCCTATCCTCTATCCTATCCTATCCTCTATCCTATCCTATTCTCTATCCTATCCTATCTTTCTATCCTATCCTATCCTCTATCCTATCCTATCCTCTCTCCTATTCTATCCTCTATCCTATCCAATCCTATATCGTATCCTCTATCCTATCCTATCCTCTATCCTATCCTATCCACTATCCTATCCTATCCTCTATCCTATCCTATCCTCTATCCTATCGTATCCTCTATCCTATCCTATCGTTTATCCTATCCTATCCTCTATCCTATCCTATTCTCTATCCTATCCTATCCTCTATCCTATCCTATCCTCAATCCTATCCTATCCTCTATCGTATATTATCCTCTATCCTATCCTATTCTCTATCCTATCCTATTCTCTATCCTATCCTACCCTCTATCCTATCCTATTCTCCATCCGATCCTATCCTCTATCCTATCTTATCCTCTATCCTATCCTATCCTCTATCCTATCCTATCCTCTATCCTATCCTATCCTCTATCCTATCCTATCCTATCCTCTATCTTATCGTATCCTCTATCATATCCTATCCTCTATCCTATCCTATCGTTTATCCTATCCTATCCTCTATCCTATCCTATCCTCTATCCTATCCTATCCTCTATCATATCCTATCCTCTATCCTATCCAATCCTATATCCTATTCTCTATCCTATCCTATCCTCTATGATATCCTATCCTCTATTCTAACCTATTCTCTATCCTATCCTATCCTCTATCCTATCCTATCCTATCCTCTATCCTATCCTCTATCCTATCCTATCCTATCGTTTATCCTATCCTATCCTCTATCCTATCCTATCCTCTAACATATCCTATCCGCTATCCTATCCTATCCTCTATCCTATCCTATCCTCTATCCTATCCTATCGTTTATCCTATCCTATCCTATCCTCTATCCTATCCTATCCTCTATCCTATCCTATCCTCTATCCTATCCTATCCTCTATCCTATCCAATCCTCTATCCTATCCTATCCTCTATCCTATCCTATCCTCTATCCTATCCTATCCTCTATCCTATTCTATCCTCTATCCTATCCAATCCTATATCCTATTCTCTATCCTATCCTATCCTCTATGATATCCTATCCTCTATCCTAACCTATTCTCTATCCTATCCTATCCTCCATCCTATCCTATCATATCCTCTATCCTATCCTATCCCCTATCCTATCCTATCCTCTATCCTATCCTATACTCTATCCTATCCTATCCTCTATCCTATCCTATCCTCTATCCTATCCTATCCTCTATCCTATCCTATCCTCTATCCTATCCTATCCACTATCCTATCCTATCCTCTATCCTATCCTATCCTCTATCCTATCCTATCCTATCCTATCCTCTATCCTATCCTATCCTCTATCCTATCCTATCCTATCCTCTATCCTATCCTCTATCCTATCCAATCCTATATCCTATTCTCCATCCTATCCTATCCTCTATCCTATCCTATCCTCTATCAGATCCTATCCTCTATCCTATCCTATCCTCTATCCTATCGTATCCTATCCTCTATCCTATCCTATCCTCTATCCTATCGTATCCTCTATCCTATCGTATCCTCTATCCTATCCTATCGTTTATCCTATCCTATCCTCTATCCTATCCTATTCTCTATCCTATCCTATCCTCTATCCTATCCTATCCTCTATCCTATCCTATCCTCTATCGTATATTATCCTCTATCCTATCCTATTCTCTATCCTATCCTATTCTCTATCCTATCCTATCCTCTATCCTATCCTATTCTCCATCCGATCCTATCCTCTATCCTATCTTATCCTCTATCCTATCCTATCCTCTATCCTATCCTATCCTCAATCCTATCCTATCCTATCCTATCCTCTATCCTATCCTATCCTCTATCCTATCCTATCCTCTATCGTATATTATCCTCTATCCTATCCTATTCTCTATCCTATCCTATTCTCTATCCTATCCTATCCTCTATCCTATCCTATTCTCCATCCGATCCTATCCTCTATCATATCCTATCCTCTATCCTATCCTATCGTTTATCCTATCCTATCCTCTATCCTATCCTATCCTCTAACATATCCTATCCGCTATCCTATCCTATCCTCTATCCTATTCTATCCTCTATCCTATCCAATCCTATATCCTATACTCTATCCTATCCTATCCTCTATTCTATCCTATCCTCTATCCTATCCTATCCTCTATCCTATCATATCCTCTATCCTATCCTATTCTCTATCCTATCCTATCCTCTATCCTATCCTATTCTCTATCCTATCCTATCCTCTATCCTATGCTATCCTCTATCCTATCCTATTCTCCATCCTATCCTATCCTCTATCCTATCCTATCCTCTATCCTATCCTATCCTCTATCCTATCCTATCCTCTATCCTATCCTATCCTCTATCCTATCCTATCCTATCCTCTATCCTATCCTATCCTCTATCATATCCTATCCTCTATCCTATCCTATCGTTTATCCTATCCTATCCTCTATCCTATCCTATCCTCTATCCTATCCTATCCTCTATCCTATCCTATCCTCTATCCTATCCAATCCTCTATCCTATCCTATCCTCTATCCTATCCTATCCTCTATCCTATCCTATCCTCTATCCTATTCTATCCTCTATCCTATCCAATCCTATATCCTATTCTCTATCCTTTCCTATCCTCTATGATATCCTATCCTCTATCCTAACCTATTCTCTATCCTATCCTATCCTCCATCCTATCCTATCATATCCTCTATCCTATCCTATCCCCTATCATATCTTATCCTCTATCCTATCCTATCCTCTATCCTATCCTATCCTCTATCCTATCCAATCCTCCATCCTATCCTATCCTCTATCCTATCCTATCCTCTATCCTATTCTATCCTCTATCCTATCCAATCCTATATCCTATTCTCTATCCTATCCTATCCTCTATGATATCCTATCCTCTATCCTAACCTATTCTCTATCCTATCCTATCGTCTATCCTATCCTATCCTCTATCCTATCCTATCCTCTATCCTATCCTATCCTCTATCCTATCCTATCCTCTATCCTATCCTATCCTCTATCCTATCTTATCCACTATCCTATCCTATCCTCTATCCTATCCTATCCTCTATCCTATCCTATCCTATCCTATCCTCTATCCTATCCTATCCTCTATCCTATCCTATCCTATCCTATCCTCTATCCTATCCTATCCTCTATCCTATCCTATCCTATCCTCTATCCTATCCTCTATCCTATCCAATCCTATATCCTATTCTCCATCCTATCCTATCCTCTATCCTATCCTATCCTCTATCAGATCCTATCCTATCCTCTATCCTATCCTATTCTCTATCCTATCCTATCCTCTATCCTATCCTATCCTCTATCCTATCCTATCCTCTCTCCTATTCTATCCTCTATCCTATCCAATCCTATATCGTATCCTCTATCCTATCCTATCCTCTATCCTATCCTATCCACTATCCTATCCTATCCTCTATCCTATCCTATCCTCTATCCTATCGTATCCTCTATCCTATCCTATCGTTTATCCTATCCTATCCTCTATCCTATCCTATCCTCTATCCTATCCTATCCCCTATCCTATCCTATCCTCTATCCTATCCTATCCTCTATCCTATCCTATCCTCTATCCTATCCTATCCTCTATCCTATCCTATCCTCTATCCTATCCTATCCTCTATCGTATATTATCCTCTATCCTATCCTATTCTCTATCCTATCCTATTCTCTATCCTATCCTATCCTCTATCCTATCCTATTCTCCATCCTATCCTATCCACTATCCTATCCTATCCTCTATCCTATCCTATCCTCTATCCTATCGTATCCTCTATCCTATCCTATCGTTTATCCTATCCTATCCTCTATCCTATCCTATCCTCTATCCTATCCTATCCCCTATCCTATCCTATCCTCTATCCTATCCTATCCTCTATCCTATCCTATCCTCTATCCTATCCTATCCTCTATCCTATCCTATCCTCTATCCTATCCTATCCTCTATCGTATATTATCCTCTATCCTATCCTATTCTCTATCCTATCCTATCCTCTATCCTATCCTATCCTCTATCCTATCCTCTATCCTATCCTATCCTCTATCCTATCCTATCCTCTATCCTATCCTATTCTCTATCCTATCCTATCCTCTATCCTATGCTATCCTCTATCGTATCCTATCCTTTATCCTATCCTATCCTCTATCCTATCCTATCCGCTATCCTATCCAATCCTATATCCTATTCTCTATCCTATCCTATCCTCTATGATATCCTATCCTCTATCCTATACTATCCTCTATCCTATCCTATCCTCTATCCTATCCTATCCTCTATCCTATCCTATCCTCTATCCTATCCTGTTCTCTATCCTATCCTATCCTCTATCCTATCCTATTCTCTATCCTATCCTATCCTCTATCCTATCCTATCCTCTATCCTATCCTATTCTCCATCCTATCCTATCCTCTATCCTATCCTATCCTCTATCCTATCCTATCCTCTATCCTATCCTATCCTCTATCCTATCCTATCCTCTATCCTATCCTATCCTCTATCCTATCCTATCCTCTATCCTATCCTATCCTATCCTCTATCCTATCCTATCCTCTATCATATCCTATCCTCTATCCTATCCTATCGTTTATCCTATCCAATCCTCTATCCTATCCTATCCTCTATCCTATCCTATCCTCTATCCTATCCTATCCTCTATCCTATCCAATCCTCTATCCTATCCTATCCTCTATCCTATCCTATCCTCTATCCTATCCTATCCTCTATCCTATCCTATCCTCTATCCTATTCTATCCTCTATCCTATCCAATCCTATATCCTATTCTCTATCCTATCCTATCCTCTATGATATCCTATCCTCTATCCTAACCTATTCTCTATCCTATCCTATCCTCCATCCTATCCTATCATATCCTCTATCCTATCCTATCCCCTATCCTATCCTATCCTCTATCCTATCCTATCCTCTATCCTATCCTATCCTCTATCCTATCCTATCCTCTATCCTATCCTATTCTCTATCCTATCCTATCCTCTATCCTATGCTATCCTCTATCGTATCCTATCCTCTATCCTATCCTATCCTCTATCCTATCCTATCCTCTATCCTATCCAATCCTCTATCCTATCCTATCCTCTATCCTATCCTATCCTCTATCCTATCCTATCCTCTATCCTATCCTATTTTTTTTTTTTTTTTTTTTTTTTTCCGAGGAGGTAATCACTATTACGGATACCCGACCCCTCCCGGGGGGGAGTGGGCCGGGTTATGTGGGACTCCTCGGCTGGTGGGTGCAATGCCGAGTATACCCACTAACTCCTCCCCGTCCGTCCCTAGGCTCCTGGGGGCACCCGTGGTCCGCGCGCGCATGTCTATCCGGTGTGCCCCCGCCTTAGCATTCCTCCCTGGGTGGGGGACGCGGCCTCCACCCTATCCTACTCTATCCGAAGGCGCCACGCAACGGACGACGTGAAGCCTTCCCCCCCATTTAGGCCGCCCGATGGACGTCCGGGCCCCCGCCCAAGACGTCCGACGGCCTCCGGGGACGCCATTGGCAACCGAGTATAAGGAGACCGTCGGTCCCCCGCCTCGAGATCACCAAGGGCGCCCCCGCCCGCGTTAAGGACGCCGCAACGGAGGCACGCCCCCGGGGCGTGCCCTGCGTCTCCTTCTCCCACCCCTTCGGCCGGGATCGTGATTTCGCTCACGACCCCGTTCCGCAGCCTCCTTCTGCAGCATTACCTGCTCACAGAAGGAGGCGAACCCTCTCCACGCCCCCTCGCCGCCCGCTGCCGCCGAGACGACAGCCGGAAGCGAGAGGTCATGGCCCACTGCGCGCCGCAGAGCACGGCGCTCACCCGCCCACGCTGGACACTCCTCCAGAGTGTGCTGCGCCGTGTCCCGCGACTCGCCGCAGTGGTGACACGCCTCCTCGGCCTCCCGCCCGATGCGACACAGGTACACACCGAAGCAACCGTGCCCGGTCATCACCTGCGTCACTCGGTAGGAGACCCTATGCCCCATCCATCCCCTGTTCCACCGGTCGAACACGGGGAGGATGGCCCGAACGGCCCGCCTCCCTCCTTC
Source organism: Halictus rubicundus (assembly GCF_050948215.1). Taxonomy (NCBI): domain Eukaryota; kingdom Metazoa; phylum Arthropoda; class Insecta; order Hymenoptera; family Halictidae; genus Halictus; species Halictus rubicundus. The sequence continues at coordinate 101,098 of NW_027488970.1, read as the reverse complement.
CTCCGTCCCGTGAAGGCTTTCGCGCCATTCCCGGGCGGCGGCCCGCCGAGCGCGGCCCCTGTACTCCGCCACATCGAGCGCCACCCGATCCGGAGCCATCCCCCTCCGCTGGAGGTCCCTGGCGTACCCGTGTACGTCCGACAACACGCGGGCCTCCAGCTCGAGGGGGATAAGCCCCGACATCACCATCGCCGTCGCGTAAGAGATGGTGCGATACCCCCGCACGATGCCAATGGCCAGCCTGCGCTCGATTCGGCGCAGCAGTGCTCGCACACCGCTACGCCCCCCGGCCAAGACATCGTACGCCCACACAGGGGCTCCGTACAGGACTAAAACCCGCACCACCACCGCGAACAGGCGACGCACCCGTCCACAGGGTCCCCCGAGATTCGGGAGAAGACGACCGAGCGCAGCGGTCGCCCTCTCCGCCCGGGGCACTAGCGACTCGATGTGGCGGCAGAAACGCCACAGGCCGTCGAGCTCGAGTCCCAGGTACCGCATCTGGAACCCGACCTCGACCGCTCCCCCCCCCCACGGCGATCCAGCACTGGGGAGGCGCCGCCAGCCGGGCCCGGTGGTAAAACCACATGGCCCTGGTCTTAGCGACGGACACCTCTAGGCCCAGAGACCGGATCGCGCGTACCGCGCGCCACGCGCCGCGCTCCGCCAGGCAGACGGCCTCCTTCGTATACCTCCCGGTGGCAAGCACCAACGTGTCGTCGGCGTAACACGTTAGGCTGACACCGGGAGGCATCCCCTCCCGCAGGACGCTGTCGTACGCGAGGTTCCACAGCAACGGGCCCAACACCGAGCCCTGTGGAACCCCCCGCACGACGCTCCTGCGAATCATCCCGTACCGGCCAGGATATTCTATGCTCCTGTCGGAGAGATAGTCCCCGATCACCCTCCTAAGGTACGGAGGCACCTGGTGGAAGACCAGGGCCTCCGAAATTCTATCCCAGGGGACGGTGTTGAACGCGTTGGCGATATCCAAGGAGATCGCCAACGCAACACCGCCCCCCTCCGTACAGGCCCCCGAGAGAGCCCTCACCCGCCGAATTGCGTCGACGGTGGAGAGACCCCCCCGGAAGCCGAACTGCGCCTCGCTCAGATCGGGGACCCCTCCCCCCGACAGGTGCCGGACGAGGCGTCCAACGAGAACGCGCTCGAACAACTTCCCCGCCTCGTCCAGCAAGCAAATTGGCCGGTACCCGGAGGGCGAGTCCCGGGACTTGCCCGCCTTTGGAAGGAGGACCAGCCTGCCTGACTTCCATAGTGGGGGGAACACTCCCTCCCTCAGACAACTGTTGAACAGCCGCCTGAGTTCGGGAGCGAGCCCCCCCTCCAATGCCAAGACCAACGCGCGGCCCGACACCCCGTCAGGACCCGGGGCCTTGCGGCCCACCCGACGGGCCCTGGTCACCGCCTCCCCGAGCTCGCCGGCTGACACCTCCCACTCCGCGGACCAGGAGAGAGGCTCCTGGCCCGGATGGAGGCGGTGTCGCTGTCCCCCCTCACGCGGGAAGAGAGACGTCACCACCTCCTCGAGTAAGGGAGGGTCCATCGATTCCGTCAGTGGGGGGGCCCACGCGCGCAGCTTGCTCATTACAAGCTTATACGGGCGCCCTCCACGGATCCGCGTCCACCGTGCCGACGAGCTCCGACCACGCGTCCGCCTTGGCCCTCGCGATGGCCCTCCGGAGAGTCCCGAGCGCGGCTCGGTACTCCCCGTGGAGCCTCGCCTCCTCGTCGTCGCGCCTCCTGCGCGCTCGGCCATACTGGCGCCGCGCGGCATTGCAGGCACGCCGAAGCTCTGCAATGCCCGCGGACCACCAGTATGCCGCCCTTCTATGGTCGGACCGGCTCCGGGGCACCGCGGTGTCGCACACCGCCGTCATCACCTCCCGGAGCCGCTCCGCCCCGCGCGCCGGTGCCCCCCCAGCCGGCTGGGGCCCCCCCCACGTTACCGCGGCGACAGCGGCCCGGAACAGGTCCTCGTCCGCCCTGCTCCACGCCCATCGCGGCCGTCGGTCCACCTGGCCGTGCCGGGAATCCCGCGCGTAGAGGGCGGCGGGCCACACGTCCATGACTATGGGCGTGTGGTCAGAGGCCAGCTCTAGTTCTTCCGCCACCCTCCATCCCGACACTCGGCGCACGGCCGACGGCGTCCCCCATGTCAGATCGACAATAGAGACACCCTGCGGCCGCACGCACGTCGGCGTGGATCCCCGGTTAATCAACCGGAGATCCAGGCCGGACGCCCAGGTTAACACCTCGCTTCCCCTAGTGGTCGTCCTGGGACTCCCCCACGATACCGCGTGGGCATTGAAGTCTCCCAGGACGAGAACCGGACGGGCGCTGCACCGCGCGATGCAGCTACTCAGCCCGCCCAGGAACCCCCGAAAATGATCGAGGCCACGGCTCGGCGAGATATAAACTCCGACGACCGCGATGTCCCCCCACCGCACCGCCACGAATCCCTCGCCTCTCTCCAGAAGGGAGATCGACGGGGACCCGCGGCGGCCCTCCGCCACTATGGCGACGGAGCCGGCCTCGTCCCCCACCCAGAAGGGGTGATCGGGAACGGAGTACGGCTCCGCCGCCACTGCCAACCCAGTCCCCCGCTCGCGCACGGCCTGGACAAACAAGTCCTGGGCCGCACGCGAGTGGTTGAGGTTCGCCTGCAGAACCGGAATAGGCCTGAAAACAGCCTACCCTGACATTTGCTCTGCAGGCTCCCCCCCCTGGGGGGACTGGGCCCCCGGTGTAGTCGGCTGCTGCTGCGCGGGTGCAGCCGCCGACTTTTCCCCTCTTCCCTTCACCGCCGCGCGACCCCTCCTCGGAGCCGGGGCACACGCTTTGGCCCCGAACCTGTGGTTCGAGGGCCTCCCCAGATCCGCGCAGAGCGGGCATCTGGGGGCAGCCCCACAGGCCGAGGCGCGGTGCTCGGTCGCACCGCACCGATAGCACCTCGCGCTCCTGTCGACCGTGCTTTTACAGGTCGACCGCGTGTGCCCCGTCTCCAAGCAGCGGAAGCACTGAAGGGGTCGCTCCCTCAGTGCCTCCACCCGCGCCGAGGACCAGCCGACCAGCAGCCGGCCCCCCGCCACCACCTTCCTGACGGCCGCGAGGGGGCCCTGGGCCCAACAGGAGCCCAGCACCCGCTCAGAGGCGGACCTCCGGATCTCTCCGACCCGGAACTCGGCCTCCGAGCACCCCCCCGCAGCCGCAAGTGCCGCCGCGACCTCCCTTGCGCTAACCGAGTCGTCCAGGCCAGCGACGCGCAACTCGCCTCGCTTGACGGCCTGGACGACTTTAACCCCAGTCCCTTGTAAGGCCTCAGAGACCCTCGTGGAGAGGGCCCGTGCCTTCTCTTGGCCCTCCGGGCCCTTTACCTCCAGGAGGATCCCCCCCGTCTTGGTCCTCCTGGGGAGCACCCCCGACTCAATCCCCAGCGCCTTGAGGTCTATTGCCTCTCTGGCCCTGGCGATCACTCCCGCGTAGGTGAGCTTACAGCTCTCGGGGATCGTGATCGCCACGGCCCCGGACTTGGGGGCGCGCCCCAGGGCAACAACCCTCCCACTTGACGGCTTCGCCGTGATCGCGCCGGCCCCCTTTCGCGTGCCGACCGCCGAACCCCCGGCCGCCGTCCTCCGTTTCGCCGAAGCAGCGGCCGCCGACTCGGCGGCGAGGGCTATGGCCGCCCTCTCCTCCGCCGCTGCCCGCCTCCTCTCCGCCTTCCTCGCGGACCTCGACTTCGCCACCGACCAGGAGGCTGGGTCGACCGGCGGCGGGATGTCCACGGGTGGCACCACCCCGGCGCTGGACACCACCACCGGCCCAGTCCTCCCGGTTTCGACCACCGCCGGCGGAGAAGCCACCGGCGGGGCATCGCGCGTCCCTCCCCCCCTGCCCTGGAGAGCCGGAACCATCCCGGCCAGGATTGCCCGGAAACGATTCTCCATTCTCGTTTCCAGCTCGGCATTCCTGGCCGCCACCATCGCGTCGACGCGGAGGAGAAGGGCTTGAGGGTCCAGTACCCCCGCCCCCTCCGCCGCCCGCGTCGCCGCTTCCGCCGCCGGTCCCGTCCCCGCGGTCCCGCCTGAGGAGGCGGAGGGTACCGCCCCAGGGGCCGTCTTTCCCGCGACCGCCCGCTTCTCCGCCCCCGCGACGCGAAGCCTCGCCCGGAGGTCCTGTACCTCCTTGGCGAGGGCCTCGGTCTGTTGGCGGAGACGGGCGACCTCCTGGCTATTGCCCCACGCCGTGCCAGTGTATGCCCGCTGCACCAGCGTAGTGCAATAGGCCCTGGCCAGCGCGGAGCAATCCCTGAGCTCCTTGGCAAAACTGCCCTTGAGGCCCCTGGAGACGGTGGAGACGCCCTCCACACGTCTCATCGCGTCCTCCACCTCCTCCGCCAGCTGCGCCGTCGGCAGCTTCCCCGCGGACTCCATTAGCTCCGCGATTTTGTGGAGCTGGCCCCTCTCGGCGCGGTCGCTGAGCACCTGCTCAGCACCCGCCCCCGAGGAGCCCTCCTCAGTGGTCCCCCCGACGACCCTCCCGCTGCGCGTCTGCAGCCCCCCTCCTGCCACGGACGGCTCCAGCCGGGGCCGCTTCCCCGTCGGAGCTCCGTCCGCCCCCCGCATCTCGGCTCCCGCGCGCGACACGCCCGCGTCCGAGTCTCCCGAAATCTGTGATGACGTTTCCGTCACCACAGCTTCGCTGGTAGTATTTACCTCCGAAGGGGCCCAGTGGTCCACCACCTTCGGCTCGCAGTCGTTGGATAACGACGCGCTGTGGCCTGCTCGCCCACCAACAGTCGCGCCGGTACTGGGGTATCCCTCCCCTGCACCGTAAACTAAACTCTTTTCCTTTGTGCCGTCCATGTCAATTTTGTGAAACACCCAGCCTTGCCCTGGTCCGTCACCGAAAATCCCGTCCCAACTCGGCAGTTTTTGCCCCTCCGTGCGAACCTTACCGGCAAGGGTGCCCCTACCAGGATCCGAAGATCCCGCCGGCATTGCCTCGCACATCGTCGAGGCTACTTCCTGCCGCGTACCCCCCGCTCCGTTAGCCACCCACAGTCGTGAGTGCCCAGGGACCACCGCGAGGAGGTGGAGCGTGGAGGATTTTAGGAATATGACCGCCACCACTGTGGCATACCTAGCAGTGGATCCGAGTCACCACTGCCAAGCCCATATCCCCTAGGTCCCCATCCTCTATCCTATCCTATCCTCTATCCTATCCTATCCTCTATCCTATCCTATCCTCTATCCTATCCTATCCTCTATCCTATCCTCTCCTCTATCCTATCCTATCCACTATCCTATCCTATCCTCTATCCTATCCTATCCTCTATCCTATCCTATCCTATATCCTATTCTCTATCCTATCCTATCCTCTATGATATCCTATCCTCTATCCTAACCTATTCTCTATCCTATCCTATCCTCCATCCTATCCTATCATATCCTCTATCCTATCCTATCCCCTATCCTATCCTATCCTCTATCCTATCCTATCCTCTATCCTATCCTATCCTCTATCCTATCCTATCCTCTATCCTATCCTATTCTCTATCCTATCCTATCCTCTATCCTATGCTATCCTCTATCGTATCCTATCCTCTATCCTATCCTATCCTCTATCCTATCCTATCCTCTATCCTATCCAATCCTCTATCCTATCCTATCCTCTATCCTATCCTATCCTCTATCCTATTCTATCCTCTATCCTATCCAATCCTATATCCTATTCTCTATCCTATCCTATCCTCTATGATATCCTATCCTCTATCCTAACCTATTCTCTATCCTATCCTATCCTCCATCCTATCCTATCATATCCTCTATCCTATCCTATCCTCTATCCTATTCTATCCTCTATCCTATCCAATCCTATATCCTATTCTCTATCCTATCCTATCCTCTATGATATCCTATCCTCTATCCTAACCTATTCTCTATCCTATCCTATCCTCTATCCTATCCTATCCTCTATCCTATCCTATCCTCTATCCTATCCTATCCTCTATCCTATCCTATCCTCTATCCTATCCTATCCTCTATCCTATCCTCTCCTCTATCCTATCCTATCCACTATCCTATCCTATCCTCTATCCTATTATATCCTCTATCCTATCCTATCCTATCCTATCCTCTATCCTATCCTATCCTCTATCCTATCCTATCCTCTATCCTATCCTATCCTCTATCCTATCCTATCCTCTATCCTATCCTATCCTATCCTCTATCCTATCCTCTATCCTATCCAATCCTATATCCTATTCTCCATCCTATCCTATCCTCTATCCTATCCTATCCTCTATCAGATCCTATCCTCTATCCTATCCTATCCTCTATCCTATCGTATCCTATCCTCTATCCTATCCTATCCTCTATCCTATCGTATCCTCTATCCTATCGTATCCTCTATCCTATCCTATCGTTTATCCTATCCTATGCTCTATACTATCCTATTCTCTATCCTATCCTATCCTCTATCCTATCCTCTATTCTATCCAATCCTATATCCTATCCTCTATCATATCCTATCCTCTATCCTATCCAATCCTATATCCTATCCTCTATCATATCCTATCCTCTATCCTATCCTATCCTCTATCCTATCCTATCCTATCCTCTATCCTATCCTATCCTCTATCCTATCCTATCCTCTATCGTATCCTATCCTCTATCCTATCCTATCCTCTATCCTATCCTATCCTCTATCGTATCCTATCCTCTATCCTATCCTATCCTCTATCCTATCCTATTCTCTATCCTATCCTATCCTCTATCCTATCCTATCCTCTATCCTATCCTATCCTCTCTCCTATTCTATCCTCTATCCTATCCAATCCTATATCGTATCCTCTATCCTATCCTATCCTCTATCCTATCCTATCCACTATCCTATCCTATCCTCTATCCTATCCTATCCTCTATCCTATCGTATCCTCTATCCTATCCTATCGTTTATCCTATCCAATCCTCTATCCTATCCTATTCTCTATCCTATCCTATCCTCTATCCTATCCTATCCTCTATCCTATCCTATCCTCTATCGTATATTATCCTCTATCCTATCCTATTCTCTATCCTATCCTATTCTCTATCCTATCCTATCCTCTATCCTATCCTATTCTCCATCCGATCCTATCCTCTATCCTATCTTATCCTCTATCCTATCCTATCCTCTATCCTATCCTATCCTCTATCCTATCCTATCCTATCCTCTATCTTATCCTATCCTCTATCATATCCTATCCTCTATCCTATCCTATCGTTTATCCTATCCTATCCTCTATCGTATCCTATTCTCTATCCTATCCTATTCTCTATCCTATCCTATCCTCTATCCTATCCTATTCTCCATCCGATCCTATCCTCTATCCTATCTTATCCTCTATCCTATCCTATCCTCTATCCTATCCTATCCTATCCTCTATCTTATCCTATCCTCTATCATATCCTATCCTCTATCCTATCCTATCGTTTATCCTATCCTATCCTCTATCCTATCCTATCCTCTATCCTATCCTATTCTCTATCCTATCCTATCCTCTATCCTATCCTATCCTCTATCCTATCCTATCCTCTATCCTATCCTATCCTCTATCCTATCCTATCCTCTATCCTATCCTATCCTCTATCCTATCCTATCCTCTATCCTATCCTATCCTCTATCCTATCCTATCCTCTATCCTATCCTATCCTCTATCATATCCTATCCTCTATCCTATCCAATCCTATATCCTATTCTCTATCCTATCCTATCCTCTATGATATCCTATCCTCTATCCTAACCTATTCTCTATCCTATCCTATCCTCTATCCTATCCTCTATCCTATCCTCTATCCTATCCTCTATCCTATCCTCTATCCTCTATCCTATCCTATCGTTTATCCTATAATATCCTCTATCCTATCCTATCCTCTAACATATCCTATCCGCTATCCTATCCTATCCTCTATCCTATTCTATCCTCTATCCTATCCAATCCTATATCCTATTCTCTATCCTATCCTGTCCTCTATTCTATCCTATCCTCTATCCTATCCTATCCTCTATCCTATCATATCCTCTATCCTATCCTATCCCCTATCCTATCCTATCCTCTATCCTATCCTATCCTCTATCCTATCCTATTCTCTATCCTATCCTATCCTCTATCCTATGCTATCCTCTATCGTATCCTATCCTTTATCCTATCCTATCCTCTATCCTATCCTATCCGCTATCCTATCCAATCCTATATCCTATTCTCTATCCTATCCTATCCTCTATGATATCCTATCCTCTATCCTATACTATCCTCTATCCTATCCTATCCTCTATCCTATCCTATCCTCTATCCTATCCTATCCTCTATCCTATCCTATTCTCTATCCTATCCTATCCTCTATCCTATCCTATTCTCTATCCTATCCTATCCTCTATCCTATCCTATCCTGTATCCTATCCTATCCTCTATCCTATCCTATCCTCTATCCTATTCTATCCTCTATCCTATCCAATCCTATATCCTATTCTCTATCCTATCCTATCCTCTATGATATCCTATCCTCTATCCTAACCTATTCTCTATCCTATCCTATCCTCCATCCTATCCTATCCTATCCTCTATCCTATCCTATCCTCTATCCTATCATATCCTCTATCCTATCCTATCCCCTATCCTATCCTATCCTCTATCCTATCCTATCCTCTATCCTATCCTATCCTCTATCCTATCCTATTCTCTATCCTATCCTATCCTCTATCCTATGCTATCCTCTATCGTATCCTATCCTCTATCCTATCCTATCCTCTATCCTATCCTATCCTCTATCCTATCCAATCCTCTATCCTATCCTATCCTCTATCCTATCCTATCCTCTATCCTATCCTATCCTCTATCCTATCCTATCCTCTATCCTATTCTATCCTCTATCCTATCCAATCCTATATCCTATTCTCTATCCTATCCTATCCTCTATGATATCCTATCCTCTATCCTAACCTATTCTCTATCCTATCCTATCCTCTATCCTATCCTATCCTCTATCCTATCCTATCCTCTATCCTATCCTATCCTCTATCCTATCCTATCCTCTATCCTATCCTATTCTCTATCCTATCCTATCCTCTATCCTATGCTATCCTCTATCGTATCCTATCCTCTATCCTATCCTATCCTCTATCCTATCCTATCCTCTATCCTATCCAATCCTCTATCATATCCTATCCTCTATCCTATCCTATCCTCTATCCTATCCTATCCTCTATCCTATCCTATCCTCTATCCTATTCTATCCTCTATCCTATCCAATCCTATATCCTATTCTCTATCCTATCCTATCCTCTATGATATCCTATCCTCTATCCTAACCTATTCTCTATCCTATCCTATCCTCTATCCTATCCTATCCTCTATCCTATCCTATCCTCTATCCTATCCTATCCTCTATCCTATCCTATTCTCTATCCTATCCTATCCACTATCCTATCCTATCCTCTATCCTATCCTATCCTCTATCCTATCCTATCCTATCCTATCCTCTATCCTATCCTATCCTCTATCCTATCGTATCCTATCCTCTATCCTATCCTATCCTCTATCCTATCGTATCCTCTATCCTATCGTATCCTCTATCCTATCCTATCGTTTATCCTATCCTATGCTCTATCCTATCCTATTTTCTATCCTATCCTATCCTCTATCCTATCCTCTATTATATCCAATCCTATATCCTATCCTCTATCATATCCTATCCTCTATCCTATCCTATCCTCTATCCTATCCTATCCTATCCTCTATCCTATCCTATCCTCTATCCTATCCTATCCTCTATCGTATCCTATCCTCTATCCTATCCTATTCTCCATCCGATCCTATCCTCTATCCTATCTTATCCTCTATCCTATCCTATCCTCTATCCTATCCTATCCTCTATCCTATCCTATCCTATCCTCTATCTTATCCTATCCTCTATCATATCCTATCCTCTATCCTATCCTATCGTTTATCCTATCCTATCCTCTATCGTATCCTATTCTCTATCCTATCCTATTCTCTATCCTATCCTATCCTCTATCCTATCCTATTCTCCATCCGATCCTATCCTCTATCCTATCTTATCCTCTATCCTATCCTATCCTCTATCCTATCCTATCCTATCCTCTATCTTATCCTATCCTCTATCATATCCTATCCTCTATCCTATCCTATCGTTTATCCTATCCTATCCTCTATCCTATCCTATCCTCTATCCTATCCTATTCTCTATCCTATCCTATCCTCTATCCTATCCTATCCTCTATCCTATCCTATCCTCTATCCTATCCTATCCTCTATCCTATCCTATCCTCTATCCTATCCTATCCTCTATCCTATCCTATCCTCTATCCTATCCTATCCTCTATCCTATCCTATCCTCTATCCTATCCTATCCTCTATCATATCCTATCCTCTATCCTATCCAATCCTATATCCTATTCTCTATCCTATCCTATCCTCTATGATATCCTATCCTCTATCCCAACCTATTCTCTATCCTATCCTATCCTCTATCCTATCCTCTATCCTATCCTCTATCCTATCCTATCGTTTATCCTATAATATCCTCTATCCTATCCTATCCTCTAACATATCCTATCCGCTATCCTATCCTATCCTCTATCCTATTCTATCCTCTATCCTATCCAATCCTATATCCTATTCTCTATCCTATCCTGTCCTCTATTCTATCCTATCCTCTATCCTATCCTATCCTCTATCCTATCATATCCTCTATCCTATCCTATCCCCTATCCTATCCTATCCTCTATCCTATCCTATCCTCTATCCTATCCTATTCTCTATCCTATCCTATCCTCTATCCTATGCTATCCTCTATCGTATCCTATCCTTTATCCTATCCTATCCTCTATCCTATCCTATCCGCTATCCTATCCAATCCTATATCCTATTCTCTATCCTATCCTATCCTCTATGATATCCTATCCTCTATCCTATACTATCCTCTATCCTATCCTATCCTCTATCCTATCCTATCCTCTATCCTATCCTATCCTCTATCCTATCCTATTCTCTATCCTATCCTATCCTCTATCCTATCCTATTCTCTATCCTATCCTATCCTCTATCCTATCCTATCCTGTATCCTATCCTATCCTCTATCCTATCCTATCCTCTATGATATCCTATCCTCTATCCTAACCTATTCTCTATCCTATCCTATCCTCCATCCTATCCTATCCTATCCTCTATCCTATCCTATCCTCTATCCTATCATATCCTCTATCCTATCCTATCCCCTATCCTATCCTATCCTCTACCCTATCCTATCCTCTATCCTATCCTATCCTCTATCCTATCCTATTCTCTATCCTATCCTATCCTCTATCCTATGCTATCCTCTATCGTATCCTATCCTCTATCCTATCCTATACTCTATCCTATCCTATCCTCTATCCTATCCAATCCTCTATCATATCCTATCCTCTATCCTATCCTATCCTCTATCCTATCCTATCCTCTATCCTATCCTATCCTCTATCCTATTCTATCCTCTATCCTATCCAATCCTATATCCTATTCTCTATCCTATCCTATCCTCTATGATATCCTATCCTCTATCCTAACCTATTCTCTATCCTATCCTATCCTCTATCCTATCCTATCCTCTATCCTATCCTATCCTCTATCCTATCCTATCCTCTATCCTATCCTATCCTCTATCCTATCCTATCCTCTATCCTATCCTATCCACTATCCTATCCTATCCTCTATCCTATCCTATCCTCTATCCTATCCTATCCTATCCTATCCTCTATCCTATCCTATCCTCTATCCTATCCTATCCTCTATCCTATACTATCCTCTATCCTATCCAATCCTATATCCTATTCTCTATCCTATCCTATCCTCTATGATATCCTATCCTCTATCCTAACCTATTCTCGATCCTATCCTATCCTCTATCCTATCCTATCCTATCCTCTATCCTATCCTCTATCCTATCCAATCCTATATCCTATTCTCCATCCTATCCTATCCTCTACCCTATCCTATCCTCTATCAGATCCTATCCTCTATCCCATCCTATCCTCTATCCTATCGTATCCTATCCTCTATCCTATCCTATCCTCTATCCTATCGTATCCTCTATCCTATCGTATCCTCTATCCTATCCTATCGTTTATCCTATCCTATGCTCTATCCTATCCTATTCTCTATCCTATCCTATCCTCTATCCTATGCTATCCTCTATCGTATCCTATCCTCTATCCTATCCTATCCTCTATCCTATCCTATCCACTATCCTATCCTATCCTCTATCCTATCCTATCCTCTATCCTATCGTATCCTCTATCCTATCCTACCGATTATCCTATCCTATCCTCTATCCTATCCTATTCTCTATCCTATCCTATCCTCTATCCTATCCTATCCTCTATCGTATATTATCCTCTATCCTATCCTATTCTCTATCCTATCCTATCCTCTATCCTATCCTATTCTCCATCCGATCCTATCCTCTATCCTATCTTATCCTCTATCCTATCCTATCCTCTATCCTATCCTATCCTCTATCCTATCCTATCCTATCCTCTATCTTATCCTATCCTCTATCATATCCTATCCTCTATCCTATCCTATCGTTTATCCTATCCTATCCTCTATCCTATCCTATCCTCTATCCTATCCTATTCTCTATCCTATCCTATCCTCTATCCTATCCTATCCTCTATCCTATCCTATCCTCTATCCTATCCTATCCTCTATCCTATCCTATCCTCTATCATATCCTATCCTCTATCCTATCCAATCCTATATCCTATTCTCTATCCTATCCTATCCTCTATGATATCCTATCCTCTATCCTAACCTATTCTCTATCCTATCCTATCCTCTATCCTATCCAATCCTATCCTCTATCCTATCCTCTATCCTATCCTATCCTCTATCCTATCCTATCGTTTATCCTATCCTATCCTCTATCCTATCCTATCCTCTAACATATCCTATCCGCTATCCTATCCTATCCTCTATCCTATTCTATCCTCTATCCTATCCAATCCTATATCCTATTCTCTATCCTATCCTATCCTCTATTCTATCCTATCCTCTATCCTATCCTATCCTCTATCCTATCATATCCTCTATCCTATCCTATCCCCTATCCTATCCTATCCTCTATCCTATCCTATCCTCTATCCTATCCTATTCTCTATCCTATCCTATCCTCTATCCTATGCTATCCTCTATCCTATCCAATCCTATATCCTATTCTCTATCCTATCCTATCCTCTATCCTATCCTCTATTCCATCCAATCCTATATCCTATCCTCTATCATATCCTATCCTCTATCCTATCCTATCCTCTATCCTATCCTATCCTATCCTCTATCCTATCCTATCCTCTATCCTATCCTATCCTCTATCCTATCCAATTCTCTATCCTATCCTATCCTCTATCCTATCCTATCCTCTATCCTATCCTATCCTCTATCCTATCCTATCCTCTATCCTATCCTATCCTCTATCATATCCTATCCTCTATCCTATCCAATCCTATATCCTATTCTCTATCCTATCCTATCCTCTATGATATCCTATCCTCTATCCTAACCTATTCTCTATCCTATCCTATCCTCTATCCTATCCAATCCTATCCTCTATCCTATCCTCTATCCTATCCTATCCTCTATCCTATCCTATCGTTTATCCTATCCTATCCTCTATCCTATCCTATCCTCTAACATATCCTATCCGCTATCCTATCCTATCCTCTATCCTATTCTATCCTCTATCCTATCCAATCCTATATCCTATTCTCTATCCTATCCTATCCTCTATTCTATCCTATCCTCTATCCTATCCTATCCTCTATCCTATCATATCCTCTATCCTATCCTATCCCCTATCCTATCCTATCCTCTATCCTATCCTATCCTCTATCCTATCCTATTCTCTATCCTATTATATCCTCTATCCTATGCTATCCTCTATCCTATCCAATCCTATATCCTATTCTCTATCCTATCCTATCCTCTATCCTATCCTCTATTCCATCCAATCCTATATCCTATCCTCTATCATATCCTATCCTCTATCCTATCCTATCCTCTATCCTATCCTATCCTATCCTCTATCCTATCCTATCCTCTATCCTATCCTATCCTCTATCGTATCCTATCCTCTATCCTATCCTATCCTCTATCCTATCCTATCCTCTATCCTATCCTATCCGCTATCCTATCCAATCCTATATCCTATTCTCTATTCTATCCTATCCTCTATCCTATCCTATCCTCTATCCTATCCTATCCTCTATCCTATCCTATTCTCTATCCTATCCTATCATCTATCCTATCCTATCCTCTATCCTATCCTATCCTCTCTCCTATTCTATCCTCTATCCTATCCAATCCTATATCGTATCCTCTATCCTATCCTATCCTCTATCCTATCCTATCCACTATCCTATCCTATCCTCTATCCTATCCTATCGTCTATCCTATCGTATCCTCTATCCTATCCTACCGTTTATCCTATCCTATCCTCTATCCTATCCTATTCTCTATCCTATCCTATCCTCTATCCTATCCTATCCTCTATCGTATCCTATCCTTTATCCTATCCTATCCTCTATCCTATCCTATCCGCTATCCTATCCAATCCTATATCCTATTCTCTATCCTATCCTATCCTCTATGATATCCTATCCTCTATCCTATACTATCCTCTATCGTATCCTATCCTCTATCCTATCGTATCCTATCCTCTATCCTATCCTATCCTCTATCCTATCGTATCCTCTATCCTATCGTATCCTCTATCCTATCCTATCGTTTATCCTATCCTATGCTCTATCCTATCCTATTTTCTATCCTATCCTATCCTCTATCCTATCCTCTATTATATCCAATCCTATATCCTATCCTCTATCATATCCTATCCTCTATCCTATCCTATCCTCTATCCTATCCTATCCTATCCTCTATCCTATCCTATCCTCTATCCTATCCTATCCTCTATCGTATCCTATCCTCTATCCTATCCTATTCTCCATCCGATCCTATCCTCTATCCTATCTTATCCTCTATCCTATCCTATCCTCTATCCTATCCTATCCTCTATCCTATCCTATCCTATCCTCTATCTTATCCTATCCTCTATCATATCCTATCCTCTATCCTATCCTATCGTTTATCCTATCCTATCCTCTATCGTATCCTATTCTCTATCCTATCCTATTCTCTATCCTATCCTATCCTCTATCCTATCCTATTCTCCATCCGATCCTATCCTCTATCCTATCTTATCCTCTATCCTATCCTATCCTCTATCCTATCCTATCCTATCCTCTATCTTATCCTATCCTCTATCATATCCTATCCTCTATCCTATCCTATCGTTTATCCTATCCTATCCTCTATCCTATCCTATCCTCTATCCTATCCTATTCTCTATCCTATCCTATCCTCTATCCTATCCTATCCTCTATCCTATCCTATCCTCTATCCTATCCTATCCTCTATCCTATCCTATCCTCTATCCTATCCTATCCTCTATGATATCCTATCCTCTATCCCAACCTATTCTCTATCCTATCCTATCCTCTATCCTATCCTCTATCCTATCCTCTATCCTATCCTCTATCCTCTATCCTATCCTATCGTTTATCCTATAATATCCTCTATCCTATCCTATCCTCTAACATATCCTATCCGCTATCCTATCCTATCCTCTATCCTATTCTATCCTCTATCCTATCCAATCCTATATCCTATTCTCTATCCTATCCTGTCCTCTATTCTATCCTATCCTCTATCCTATCCTATCCTCTATCCTATCATATCCTCTATCCTATCCTATCCCCTATCCTATCCTATCCTCTATCCTATCCTATCCTCTATCCTATCCTATTCTCTATCCTATCCTATCCTCTATCCTATGCTATCCTCTATCGTATCCTATCCTTTATCCTATCCTATCCTCTATCCTATCCTATCCGCTATCCTATCCAATCCTATATCCTATTCTCTATCCTATCCTATCCTCTATGATATCCTATCCTCTATCCTATACTATCCTCTATCCTATCCTATCCTCTATCCTATCCTATCCTCTATCCTATCCTATCCTCTATCCTATCCTATTCTCTATCCTATCCTATCCTCTATCCTATCCTATTCTCTATCCTATCCTATCCTCTATCCTATCCTATCCTGTATCCTATCCTATCCTCTATCCTATCCTATCCTCTATCCTATTCTATCCTCTATCCTATCCAATCCTATATCCTATTCTCTATCCTATCCTATCCTCTATGATATCCTATCCTCTATCCTAACCTATTCTCTATCCTATCCTATCCTCCATCCTATCCTATCCTATCCTCTATCCTATCCTATCCTCTATCCTATCATATCCTCTATCCTATCCTATCCCCTATCCTATCCTATCCTCTATCCTATCCTATCCTCTATCCTATCCTATCCTCTATCCTATCCTATTCTCTATCCTATCCTATCCTCTATCCTATGCTATCCTCTATCGTATCCTATCCTCTATCCTATCCTATCCTCTATCCTATCCTATCCTCTATCCTATCCAATCCTCTATCATATCCTATCCTCTATCCTATCCTATCCTCTATCCTATCCTATCCTCTATCCTATCCTATCCTCTATCCTATTCTATCCTCTATCCTATCCAATCCTATATCCTATTCTCTATCCTATCCTATCCTCTATGATATCCTATCCTCTATCCTAACCTATTCTCTATCCTATCCTATCCTCTATCCTATCCTATCCTCTATCCTATCCTATCCTCTATCCTATCCTATCCTCTATCCTATCCTATCCTCTATCCTATCCTATCCTCTATCCTATCCTATCCACTATCCTATCCTATCCTCTATCCTATCCTATCCTCTATCCTATCCTATCCTATCCTATCCTCTATCCTATCCTATCCTCTATCCTATCCTATCCTCTATCCTATACTATCCGCTATCCTATCCAATCCTATATCCTATTCTCTATCCTATCCTATCCTCTATGATATCCTATCCTCTATCCTAACCTATTCTCGATCCTATCCTATCCTCTATCCTATCCTATCCTATCCTCTATCCTATCCTCTATCCTATCCAATCCTATATCCTATTCTCCATCCTATCCTATCCTCTACCCTATCCTATCCTCTATCAGATCCTATCCTCTATCCCATCCTATCCTCTATCCTATCGTATCCTATCCTCTATCCTATCCTATCCTCTATCCTATCGTATCCTCTATCCTATCGTATCCTCTATCCTATCCTATCGTTTATCCTATCCTATGCTCTATCCTATCCTATTCTCTATCCTATCCTATCCTCTATCCTATGCTATCCTCTATCGTATCCTATCCACTATCCTATCCTATCCTCTATCCTATCCTATCCTCTATCCTATCCTATCCTATCCTATCCTCTATCCTATCCTATCCTCTATCCTATCCTATCCTCTATCCTATACTATCCGCTATCCTATCCAATCCTATATCCTATTCTCTATCCTATCCTATCCTCTATGATATCCTATCCTCTATCCTAACCTATTCTCGATCCTATCCTATCCTCTATCCTATCCTATCCTATCCTCTATCCTATCCTCTATCCTATCCAATCCTATATCCTATTCTCCATCCTATCCTATCCTCTACCCTATCCTATCCTCTATCAGATCCTATCCTCTATCCCATCCTATCCTCTATCCTATCGTATCCTATCCTCTATCCTATCCTATCCTCTATCCTATCGTATCCTCTATCCTATCGTATCCTCTATCCTATCCTATCGTTTATCCTATCCTATGCTCTATCCTATCCTATTCTCTATCCTATCCTATCCTCTATCCTATGCTATCCTCTATCGTATCCTATCCTCTATCCTATCCTATCCTCTATCCTATCCTATCCACTATCCTATCCTATCCTCTATCCTATCCTATCCTCTATCCTATCGTATCCTCTATCCTATCCTACCGATTATCCTATCCTATCCTCTATCCTATCCTATTCTCTATCCTATCCTATCCTCTATCCTATCCTATCCTCTATCGTATATTATCCTCTATCCTATCCTATTCTCTATCCTATCCTATCCTCTATCCTATCCTATTCTCCATCCGATCCTATCCTCTATCCTATCTTATCCTCTATCCTATCCTATCCTCTATCCTATCCTATCCTCTATCCTATCCTATCCTATCCTCTATCTTATCCTATCCTCTATCATATCCTATCCTCTATCCTATCCTATCGTTTATCCTATCCTATCCTCTATCCTATCCTATCCTCTATCCTATCCTATTCTCTATCCTATCCTATCCTCTATCCTATCCTATCCTCTATCCTATCCTATCCTCTATCCTATCCTATCCTCTATCCTATCCTATCCTCTATCATATCCTATCCTCTATCCTATCCAATCCTATATCCTATTCTCTATCCTATCCTATCCTCTATGATATCCTATCCTCTATCCTAACCTATTCTCTATCCTATCCTATCCTCTATCCTATCCAATCCTATCCTCTATCCTATCCTCTATCCTATCCTATCCTCTATCCTATCCTATCGTTTATCCTATCCTATCCTCTATCCTATCCTATCCTCTAACATATCCTATCCGCTATCCTATCCTATCCTCTATCCTATTCTATCCTCTATCCTATCCAATCCTATATCCTATTCTCTATCCTATCCTATCCTCTATTCTATCCTATCCTCTATCCTATCCTATCCTCTATCCTATCATATCCTCTATCCTATCCTATCCCCTATCCTATCCTATCCTCTATCCTATCCTATCCTCTATCCTATCCTATCCTCTATCCTATCCTATCCTCTATCCTATCCTATCCTCTATCCTATCCTATCCTCTATCATATCCTATCCTCTATCCTATCCAATCCTATATCCTATTCTCTATCCTATCCTATCCTCTATGATATCCTATCCTCTATCCTAACCTATTCTCTATCCTATCCTATCCTCTATCCTATCCAATCCTATCCTCTATCCTATCCTCTATCCTATCCTATCCTCTATCCTATCCTATCCTCTATCCTATCCTATCCTCTATCCTATCCTATCCTCTATCCTATCCTATCGTTTATCCTATCCTATCCTCTATCCTATCCTATCCTCTAACATATCCTATCCGCTATCCTATCCTATCCTCTATCCTATTCTATCCTCTATCCTATCCAATCCTATATCCTATTCTCTATCCTATCCTATCCTCTATCCTATCATATCCTCTATCCTATCCTATCCCCTATCCTATCCTATCCTCTATCCTATCCTATCCTCTATCCTATCCTATTCTCTATCCTATTATATCCTCTATCCTATGCTATCCTCTATCCTATCCAATCCTATATCCTATTCTCTATCCTATCCTATCCTCTATCCTATCCTCTATTCCATCCAATCCTATATCCTATCCTCTATCATATCCTATCCTCTATCCTATCCTATCCTCTATCCTATCCTATCCTATCCTCTATCCTATCCTATCCTCTATCCTATCCTATCCTCTATCGTATCCTATCCTCTATCCTATCCTATCCTCTATCCTATCCTATCCTCTATCCTATCCTATCCGCTATCCTATCCAATCCTATATCCTATTCTCTATTCTATCCTATCCTCTATCCTATCCTATCCTCTATCCTATCCTATCCTCTATCCTATCCTATTCTCTATCCTATCCTATCATCTATCCTATCCTATCCTCTATCCTATCCTATCCTCTCTCCTATTCTATCCTCTATCCTATCCAATCCTATATCGTATCCTCTATCCTATCCTATCCTCTATCCTATCCTATCCACTATCCTATCCTATCCTCTATCCTATCCTATCCTCTATCCTATCCTATCCTCTATCCTATCCTATTCTCTATCCTATCCTATCCTCTATCCTATGCTATCCTCTATCGTATCCTATCCTCTATCCTATCCTATACTCTATCCTATCCTATCCTCTATCCTATCCAATCCTCTATCATATCCTATCCTCTATCCTATCCTATCCTCTATCCTATCCTATCCTCTATCCTATCCTATCCTCTATCCTATTCTATCCTCTATCCTATCCAATCCTATATCCTATTCTCTATCCTATCCTATCCTCTATGATATCCTATCCTCTATCCTAACCTATTCTCTATCCTATCCTATCCTCTATCCTATCCTATCCTCTATCCTATCCTATCCTCTATCCTATCCTATCCTCTATCCTATCCTATCCTCTATCCTATCCTATCCTCTATCCTATCCTATCCACTATCCTATCCTATCCTCTATCCTATCCTATCCTCTATCCTATCCTATCCTATCCTATCCTCTATCCTATCCTATCCTCTATCCTATCCTATCCTCTATCCTATACTATCCTCTATCCTATCCAATCCTATATCCTATTCTCTATCCTATCCTATCCTCTATGATATCCTATCCTCTATCCTAACCTATTCTCGATCCTATCCTATCCTCTATCCTATCCTATCCTATCCTCTATCCTATCCTCTATCCTATCCAATCCTATATCCTATTCTCCATCCTATCCTATCCTCTACCCTATCCTATCCTCTATCAGATCCTATCCTCTATCCCATCCTATCCTCTATCCTATCGTATCCTATCCTCTATCCTATCCTATCCTCTATCCTATCGTATCCTCTATCCTATCGTATCCTCTATCCTATCCTATCGTTTATCCTATCCTATGCTCTATCCTATCCTATTCTCTATCCTATCCTATCCTCTATCCTATGCTATCCTCTATCGTATCCTATCCTCTATCCTATCCTATCCTCTATCCTATCCTATCCACTATCCTATCCTATCCTCTATCCTATCCTATCCTCTATCCTATCGTATCCTCTATCCTATCCTACCGATTATCCTATCCTATCCTCTATCCTATCCTATTCTCTATCCTATCCTATCCTCTATCCTATCCTATCCTCTATCGTATATTATCCTCTATCCTATCCTATTCTCTATCCTATCCTATCCTCTATCCTATCCTATTCTCCATCCGATCCTATCCTCTATCCTATCTTATCCTCTATCCTATCCTATCCTCTATCCTATCCTATCCTCTATCCTATCCTATCCTATCCTCTATCTTATCCTATCCTCTATCATATCCTATCCTCTATCCTATCCTATCGTTTATCCTATCCTATCCTCTATCCTATCCTATCCTCTATCCTATCCTATTCTCTATCCTATCCTATCCTCTATCCTATCCTATCCTCTATCCTATCCTATCCTCTATCCTATCCTATCCTCTATCCTATCCTATCCTCTATCATATCCTATCCTCTATCCTATCCAATCCTATATCCTATTCTCTATCCTATCCTATCCTCTATGATATCCTATCCTCTATCCTAACCTATTCTCTATCCTATCCTATCCTCTATCCTATCCAATCCTATCCTCTATCCTATCCTCTATCCTATCCTATCCTCTATCCTATCCTATCGTTTATCCTATCCTATCCTCTATCCTATCCTATCCTCTAACATATCCTATCCGCTATCCTATCCTATCCTCTATCCTATTCTATCCTCTATCCTATCCAATCCTATATCCTATTCTCTATCCTATCCTATCCTCTATTCTATCCTATCCTCTATCCTATCCTATCCTCTATCCTATCATATCCTCTATCCTATCCTATCCCCTATCCTATCCTATCCTCTATCCTATCCTATCCTCTATCCTATCCTATCCTCTATCCTATCCTATCCTCTATCCTATCCTATCCTCTATCCTATCCTATCCTCTATCATATCCTATCCTCTATCCTATCCAATCCTATATCCTATTCTCTATCCTATCCTATCCTCTATGATATCCTATCCTCTATCCTAACCTATTCTCTATCCTATCCTATCCTCTATCCTATCCAATCCTATCCTCTATCCTATCCTCTATCCTATCCTATCCTCTATCCTATCCTATCCTCTATCCTATCCTATCCTCTATCCTATCCTATCGTTTATCCTATCCTATCCTCTATCCTATCCTATCCTCTAACATATCCTATCCGCTATCCTATCCTATCCTCTATCCTATTCTATCCTCTATCCTATCCAATCCTATATCCTATTCTCTATCCTATCCTATCCTCTATCCTATCATATCCTCTATCCTATCCTATCCCCTATCCTATCCTATCCTCTATCCTATCCTATCCTCTATCCTATCCTATTCTCTATCCTATTATATCCTCTATCCTATGCTATCCTCTATCCTATCCAATCCTATATCCTATTCTCTATCCTATCCTATCCTCTATCCTATCCTCTATTCCATCCAATCCTATATCCTATCCTCTATCATATCCTATCCTCTATCCTATCCTATCCTCTATCCTATCCTATCCTATCCTCTATCCTATCCTATCCTCTATCCTATCCTATCCTCTATCGTATCCTATCCTCTATCCTATCCTATCCTCTATCCTATCCTATCCTCTATCCTATCCTATCCGCTATCCTATCCAATCCTATATCCTATTCTCTATTCTATCCTATCCTCTATCCTATCCTATCCTCTATCCTATCCTATCCTCTATCCTATCCTATTCTCTATCCTATCCTATCATCTATCCTATCCTATCCTCTATCCTATCCTATCCTCTCTCCTATTCTATCCTCTATCCTATCCAATCCTATATCGTATCCTCTATCCTATCCTATCCTCTATCCTATCCTATCCACTATCCTATCCTATCCTCTATCCTATCCTATCCTCTATCCTATCCTATCCTCTATCCTATCCTATTCTCTATCCTATCCTATCCTCTATCCTATGCTATCCTCTATCGTATCCTATCCTCTATCCTATCCTATACTCTATCCTATCCTATCCTCTATCCTATCCAATCCTCTATCATATCCTATCCTCTATCCTATCCTATCCTCTATCCTATCCTATCCTCTATCCTATCCTATCCTCTATCCTATTCTATCCTCTATCCTATCCAATCCTATATCCTATTCTCTATCCTATCCTATCCTCTATGATATCCTATCCTCTATCCTAACCTATTCTCTATCCTATCCTATCCTCTATCCTATCCTATCCTCTATCCTATCCTATCCTCTATCCTATCCTATCCTCTATCCTATCCTATCCTCTATCCTATCCTATCCTCTATCCTATCCTATCCACTATCCTATCCTATCCTCTATCCTATCCTATCCTCTATCCTATCCTATCCTATCCTATCCTCTATCCTATCCTATCCTCTATCCTATCCTATCCTCTATCCTATACTATCCTCTATCCTATCCAATCCTATATCCTATTCTCTATCCTATCCTATCCTCTATGATATCCTATCCTCTATCCTAACCTATTCTCGATCCTATCCTATCCTCTATCCTATCCTATCCTATCCTCTATCCTATCCTCTATCCTATCCAATCCTATATCCTATTCTCCATCCTATCCTATCCTCTACCCTATCCTATCCTCTATCAGATCCTATCCTCTATCCCATCCTATCCTCTATCCTATCGTATCCTATCCTCTATCCTATCCTATCCTCTATCCTATCGTATCCTCTATCCTATCGTATCCTCTATCCTATCCTATCGTTTATCCTATCCTATGCTCTATCCTATCCTATTCTCTATCCTATCCTATCCTCTATCCTATGCTATCCTCTATCGTATCCTATCCTCTATCCTATCCTATCCTCTATCCTATCCTATCCACTATCCTATCCTATCCTCTATCCTATCCTATCCTCTATCCTATCGTATCCTCTATCCTATCCTACCGATTATCCTATCCTATCCTCTATCCTATCCTATTCTCTATCCTATCCTATCCTCTATCCTATCCTATCCTCTATCGTATATTATCCTCTATCCTATCCTATTCTCTATCCTATCCTATCCTCTATCCTATCCTATTCTCCATCCGATCCTATCCTCTATCCTATCTTATCCTCTATCCTATCCTATCCTCTATCCTATCCTATCCTCTATCCTATCCTATCCTATCCTCTATCTTATCCTATCCTCTATCATATCCTATCCTCTATCCTATCCTATCGTTTATCCTATCCTATCCTCTATCCTATCCTATCCTCTATCCTATCCTATTCTCTATCCTATCCTATCCTCTATCCTATCCTATCCTCTATCCTATCCTATCCTCTATCCTATCCTATCCTCTATCCTATCCTATCCTCTATCATATCCTATCCTCTATCCTATCCAATCCTATATCCTATTCTCTATCCTATCCTATCCTCTATGATATCCTATCCTCTATCCTAACCTATTCTCTATCCTATCCTATCCTCTATCCTATCCAATCCTATCCTCTATCCTATCCTCTATCCTATCCTATCCTCTATCCTATCCTATCGTTTATCCTATCCTATCCTCTATCCTATCCTATCCTCTAACATATCCTATCCGCTATCCTATCCTATCCTCTATCCTATTCTATCCTCTATCCTATCCAATCCTATATCCTATTCTCTATCCTATCCTATCCTCTATTCTATCCTATCCTCTATCCTATCCTATCCTCTATCCTATCATATCCTCTATCCTATCCTATCCCCTATCCTATCCTATCCTCTATCCTATCCTATCCTCTATCCTATCCTATTCTCTATCCTATCCTATCCTCTATCCTATGCTATCCTCTATCCTATCCAATCCTATATCCTATTCTCTATCCTATCCTATCCTCTATCCTATCCTCTATTCCATCCAATCCTATATCCTATCCTCTATCATATCCTATCCTCTATCCTATCCTATCCTCTATCCTATCCTATCCTATCCTCTATCCTATCCTATCCTCTATCCTATCCTATCCTCTATCCTATCCAATTCTCTATCCTATCCTATCCTCTATCCTATCCTATCCTCTATCCTATCCTATCCTCTATCCTATCCTATCCTCTATCCTATCCTATCCTCTATCATATCCTATCCTCTATCCTATCCAATCCTATATCCTATTCTCTATCCTATCCTATCCTCTATGATATCCTATCCTCTATCCTAACCTATTCTCTATCCTATCCTATCCTCTATCCTATCCAATCCTATCCTCTATCCTATCCTCTATCCTATCCTATCCTCTATCCTATCCTATCGTTTATCCTATCCTATCCTCTATCCTATCCTATCCTCTAACATATCCTATCCGCTATCCTATCCTATCCTCTATCCTATTCTATCCTCTATCCTATCCAATCCTATATCCTATTCTCTATCCTATCCTATCCTCTATTCTATCCTATCCTCTATCCTATCCTATCCTCTATCCTATCATATCCTCTATCCTATCCTATCCCCTATCCTATCCTATCCTCTATCCTATCCTATCCTCTATCCTATCCTATTCTCTATCCTATTATATCCTCTATCCTATGCTATCCTCTATCCTATCCAATCCTATATCCTATTCTCTATCCTATCCTATCCTCTATCCTATCCTCTATTCCATCCAATCCTATATCCTATCCTCTATCATATCCTATCCTCTATCCTATCCTATCCTCTATCCTATCCTATCCTATCCTCTATCCTATCCTATCCTCTATCCTATCCTATCCTCTATCGTATCCTATCCTCTATCCTATCCTATCCTCTATCCTATCCTATCCTCTATCCTATCCTATCCGCTATCCTATCCAATCCTATATCCTATTCTCTATTCTATCCTATCCTCTATCCTATCCTATCCTCTATCCTATCCTATCCTCTATCCTATCCTATTCTCTATCCTATCCTATCATCTATCCTATCCTATCCTCTATCCTATCCTATCCTCTCTCCTATTCTATCCTCTATCCTATCCAATCCTATATCGTATCCTCTATCCTATCCTATCCTCTATCCTATCCTATCCACTATCCTATCCTATCCTCTATCCTATCCTATCGTCTATCCTATCGTATCCTCTATCCTATCCTACCGTTTATCCTATCCTATCCTCTATCCTATCCTATTCTCTATCCTATCCTATCCTCTATCCTATCCTATCCTCTATCGTATCCTATCCTTTATCCTATCCTATCCTCTATCCTATCCTATCCGCTATCCTATCCAATCCTATATCCTATTCTCTATCCTATCCTATCCTCTATGATATCCTATCCTCTATCCTATACTATCCTCTATCGTATCCTATCCTCTATCCTATCGTATCCTATCCTCTATCCTATCCTATCCTCTATCCTATCGTATCCTCTATCCTATCGTATCCTCTATCCTATCCTATCGTTTATCCTATCCTATGCTCTATCCTATCCTATTTTCTATCCTATCCTATCCTCTATCCTATCCTCTATTATATCCAATCCTATATCCTATCCTCTATCATATCCTATCCTCTATCCTATCCTATCCTCTATCCTATCCTATCCTATCCTCTATCCTATCCTATCCTCTATCCTATCCTATCCTCTATCGTATCCTATCCTCTATCCTATCCTATTCTCCATCCGATCCTATCCTCTATCCTATCTTATCCTCTATCCTATCCTATCCTCTATCCTATCCTATCCTCTATCCTATCCTATCCTATCCTCTATCTTATCCTATCCTCTATCATATCCTATCCTCTATCCTATCCTATCGTTTATCCTATCCTATCCTCTATCGTATCCTATTCTCTATCCTATCCTATTCTCTATCCTATCCTATCCTCTATCCTATCCTATTCTCCATCCGATCCTATCCTCTATCCTATCTTATCCTCTATCCTATCCTATCCTCTATCCTATCCTATCCTATCCTCTATCTTATCCTATCCTCTATCATATCCTATCCTCTATCCTATCCTATCGTTTATCCTATCCTATCCTCTATCCTATCCTATCCTCTATCCTATCCTATTCTCTATCCTATCCTATCCTCTATCCTATCCTATCCTCTATCCTATCCTATCCTCTATCCTATCCTATCCTCTATCCTATCCTATCCTCTATCCTATCCTATCCTCTATGATATCCTATCCTCTATCCCAACCTATTCTCTATCCTATCCTATCCTCTATCCTATCCTCTATCCTATCCTCTATCCTATCCTCTATCCTCTATCCTATCCTATCGTTTATCCTATAATATCCTCTATCCTATCCTATCCTCTAACATATCCTATCCGCTATCCTATCCTATCCTCTATCCTATTCTATCCTCTATCCTATCCAATCCTATATCCTATTCTCTATCCTATCCTGTCCTCTATTCTATCCTATCCTCTATCCTATCCTATCCTCTATCCTATCATATCCTCTATCCTATCCTATCCCCTATCCTATCCTATCCTCTATCCTATCCTATCCTCTATCCTATCCTATTCTCTATCCTATCCTATCCTCTATCCTATGCTATCCTCTATCGTATCCTATCCTTTATCCTATCCTATCCTCTATCCTATCCTATCCGCTATCCTATCCAATCCTATATCCTATTCTCTATCCTATCCTATCCTCTATGATATCCTATCCTCTATCCTATACTATCCTCTATCCTATCCTATCCTCTATCCTATCCTATCCTCTATCCTATCCTATCCTCTATCCTATCCTATTCTCTATCCTATCCTATCCTCTATCCTATCCTATTCTCTATCCTATCCTATCCTCTATCCTATCCTATCCTGTATCCTATCCTATCCTCTATCCTATCCTATCCTCTATCCTATTCTATCCTCTATCCTATCCAATCCTATATCCTATTCTCTATCCTATCCTATCCTCTATGATATCCTATCCTCTATCCTAACCTATTCTCTATCCTATCCTATCCTCCATCCTATCCTATCCTATCCTCTATCCTATCCTATCCTCTATCCTATCATATCCTCTATCCTATCCTATCCCCTATCCTATCCTATCCTCTATCCTATCCTATCCTCTATCCTATCCTATCCTCTATCCTATCCTATTCTCTATCCTATCCTATCCTCTATCCTATGCTATCCTCTATCGTATCCTATCCTCTATCCTATCCTATCCTCTATCCTATCCTATCCTCTATCCTATCCAATCCTCTATCATATCCTATCCTCTATCCTATCCTATCCTCTATCCTATCCTATCCTCTATCCTATCCTATCCTCTATCCTATTCTATCCTCTATCCTATCCAATCCTATATCCTATTCTCTATCCTATCCTATCCTCTATGATATCCTATCCTCTATCCTAACCTATTCTCTATCCTATCCTATCCTCTATCCTATCCTATCCTCTATCCTATCCTATCCTCTATCCTATCCTATCCTCTATCCTATCCTATCCTCTATCCTATCCTATCCTCTATCCTATCCTATCCACTATCCTATCCTATCCTCTATCCTATCCTATCCTCTATCCTATCCTATCCTATCCTATCCTCTATCCTATCCTATCCTCTATCCTATCCTATCCTCTATCCTATACTATCCGCTATCCTATCCAATCCTATATCCTATTCTCTATCCTATCCTATCCTCTATGATATCCTATCCTCTATCCTAACCTATTCTCGATCCTATCCTATCCTCTATCCTATCCTATCCTATCCTCTATCCTATCCTCTATCCTATCCAATCCTATATCCTATTCTCCATCCTATCCTATCCTCTACCCTATCCTATCCTCTATCAGATCCTATCCTCTATCCCATCCTATCCTCTATCCTATCGTATCCTATCCTCTATCCTATCCTATCCTCTATCCTATCGTATCCTCTATCCTATCGTATCCTCTATCCTATCCTATCGTTTATCCTATCCTATGCTCTATCCTATCCTATTCTCTATCCTATCCTATCCTCTATCCTATGCTATCCTCTATCGTATCCTATCCACTATCCTATCCTATCCTCTATCCTATCCTATCCTCTATCCTATCCTATCCTATCCTATCCTCTATCCTATCCTATCCTCTATCCTATCCTATCCTCTATCCTATACTATCCGCTATCCTATCCAATCCTATATCCTATTCTCTATCCTATCCTATCCTCTATGATATCCTATCCTCTATCCTAACCTATTCTCGATCCTATCCTATCCTCTATCCTATCCTATCCTATCCTCTATCCTATCCTCTATCCTATCCAATCCTATATCCTATTCTCCATCCTATCCTATCCTCTACCCTATCCTATCCTCTATCAGATCCTATCCTCTATCCCATCCTATCCTCTATCCTATCGTATCCTATCCTCTATCCTATCCTATCCTCTATCCTATCGTATCCTCTATCCTATCGTATCCTCTATCCTATCCTATCGTTTATCCTATCCTATGCTCTATCCTATCCTATTCTCTATCCTATCCTATCCTCTATCCTATGCTATCCTCTATCGTATCCTATCCTCTATCCTATCCTATCCTCTATCCTATCCTATCCACTATCCTATCCTATCCTCTATCCTATCCTATCCTCTATCCTATCGTATCCTCTATCCTATCCTACCGATTATCCTATCCTATCCTCTATCCTATCCTATTCTCTATCCTATCCTATCCTCTATCCTATCCTATCCTCTATCGTATATTATCCTCTATCCTATCCTATTCTCTATCCTATCCTATCCTCTATCCTATCCTATTCTCCATCCGATCCTATCCTCTATCCTATCTTATCCTCTATCCTATCCTATCCTCTATCCTATCCTATCCTCTATCCTATCCTATCCTATCCTCTATCTTATCCTATCCTCTATCATATCCTATCCTCTATCCTATCCTATCGTTTATCCTATCCTATCCTCTATCCTATCCTATCCTCTATCCTATCCTATTCTCTATCCTATCCTATCCTCTATCCTATCCTATCCTCTATCCTATCCTATCCTCTATCCTATCCTATCCTCTATCCTATCCTATCCTCTATCATATCCTATCCTCTATCCTATCCAATCCTATATCCTATTCTCTATCCTATCCTATCCTCTATGATATCCTATCCTCTATCCTAACCTATTCTCTATCCTATCCTATCCTCTATCCTATCCAATCCTATCCTCTATCCTATCCTCTATCCTATCCTATCCTCTATCCTATCCTATCGTTTATCCTATCCTATCCTCTATCCTATCCTATCCTCTAACATATCCTATCCGCTATCCTATCCTATCCTCTATCCTATTCTATCCTCTATCCTATCCAATCCTATATCCTATTCTCTATCCTATCCTATCCTCTATTCTATCCTATCCTCTATCCTATCCTATCCTCTATCCTATCATATCCTCTATCCTATCCTATCCCCTATCCTATCCTATCCTCTATCCTATCCTATCCTCTATCCTATCCTATCCTCTATCCTATCCTATCCTCTATCCTATCCTATCCTCTATCCTATCCTATCCTCTATCATATCCTATCCTCTATCCTATCCAATCCTATATCCTATTCTCTATCCTATCCTATCCTCTATGATATCCTATCCTCTATCCTAACCTATTCTCTATCCTATCCTATCCTCTATCCTATCCAATCCTATCCTCTATCCTATCCTCTATCCTATCCTATCCTCTATCCTATCCTATCCTCTATCCTATCCTATCCTCTATCCTATCCTATCGTTTATCCTATCCTATCCTCTATCCTATCCTATCCTCTAACATATCCTATCCGCTATCCTATCCTATCCTCTATCCTATTCTATCCTCTATCCTATCCAATCCTATATCCTATTCTCTATCCTATCCTATCCTCTATCCTATCATATCCTCTATCCTATCCTATCCCCTATCCTATCCTATCCTCTATCCTATCCTATCCTCTATCCTATCCTATTCTCTATCCTATTATATCCTCTATCCTATGCTATCCTCTATCCTATCCAATCCTATATCCTATTCTCTATCCTATCCTATCCTCTATCCTATCCTCTATTCCATCCAATCCTATATCCTATCCTCTATCATATCCTATCCTCTATCCTATCCTATCCTCTATCCTATCCTATCCTATCCTCTATCCTATCCTATCCTCTATCCTATCCTATCCTCTATCGTATCCTATCCTCTATCCTATCCTATCCTCTATCCTATCCTATCCTCTATCCTATCCTATCCGCTATCCTATCCAATCCTATATCCTATTCTCTATTCTATCCTATCCTCTATCCTATCCTATCCTCTATCCTATCCTATCCTCTATCCTATCCTATTCTCTATCCTATCCTATCATCTATCCTATCCTATCCTCTATCCTATCCTATCCTCTCTCCTATTCTATCCTCTATCCTATCCAATCCTATATCGTATCCTCTATCCTATCCTATCCTCTATCCTATCCTATCCACTATCCTATCCTATCCTCTATCCTATCCTATCGTCTATCCTATCGTATCCTCTATCCTATCCTACCGTTTATCCTATCCTATCCTCTATCCTATCCTATTCTCTATCCTATCCTATCCTCTATCCTATCCTATCCTCTATCGTATCCTATCCTTTATCCTATCCTATCCTCTATCCTATCCTATCCGCTATCCTATCCAATCCTATATCCTATTCTCTATCCTATCCTATCCTCTATGATATCCTATCCTCTATCCTATACTATCCTCTATCGTATCCTATCCTCTATCCTATCCTATCCTCTATCCTATCCTATCCTCTATCCTATCCTATTCTCTATCCTATCCTATCCTCTATCCTATCCTATTCTCTATCCTATCCTATCCTCTATCCTATCCTATCCTGTATCCTATCCTATCCTCTATCCTATCCTATCCTCTATCCTATTCTATCCTCTATCCTATCCAATCCTATATCCTATTCTCTATCCTATCCTATCCTCTATGATATCCTATCCTCTATCCTAACCTATTCTCTATCCTATCCTATCCTCCATCCTATCCTATCCTATCCTCTATCCTATCCTATCCTCTATCCTATCATATCCTCTATCCTATCCTATCCACTATCCTATCCTATCCTCTATCCTATCCTATCCTCTATCCTATCCTATCCTCTATCCTATCCTATCCTATCCTCTATCTTATCCTATCCTCTATCATATCCTATCCTCTATCCTATCCTATCGTTTATCCTATCCTATCCTCTATCCTATCCTATCCTCTAACCTATCCAATCCTCTATCCTATCCTATCCTCTATCCTATCCTATCCTCTATCCTATCCTATCCTCTATCCTATCCTATCCTCTATCCTATACTATCCGCTATCCTATCCAATCCTATATCCTATTCTCTATCCTATCCTATCCTCTATGATATCCTATCCTCTATCCTAACCTATTCTCGATCCTATCCTATCCTCTATCCTATCCTATCCTATCCTCTATCCTATCCTCTATCCTATACAATCCTATATCCTATTCTCCATCCTATCCTATCCTCTACACTATCCTATCCTCTATCAGATCCTATCCTCTATCCTATCCTATCCTCTATCCTATCGTATCCTATCCTCTATCCTATCCTATCCTCTATCCTATCGTATCCTCTATCCTATCGTATCCTCTATC
Organism: Halictus rubicundus; assembly: GCF_050948215.1. Taxonomy (NCBI): domain Eukaryota; kingdom Metazoa; phylum Arthropoda; class Insecta; order Hymenoptera; family Halictidae; genus Halictus; species Halictus rubicundus. The sequence continues at coordinate 68,557 of NW_027488970.1, read as the reverse complement.
CTATCCTATCGTTTATCCTATCCTATGCTCTATCCTATCCTATTCTCTATCCTATCCTATCCTCTATCCTATCCTCTATTCTATCCAATCCTATATCCTATCCTCTATCATATCCTATCCTCTATCCTATCATATCCTCTATCCTATCCTATCCTATCCTCTATCCTATCCTATCCTCTATCCTATCCTATCCTCTATCGTATCCTATCCTCTATCCTATCCTATCCTCTATCCTATCCTATCCTCTATCCTATCCTATCCGCTATCCTATCCTATTCTCTATCCTATCCTATCCTCTATCCTATCCTATCCTGTATCCTATCCTATCCTCTATCCTATCCTATCCTCTATCCTATTCTATCCTCTATCCTATCCAATCCTATATCCTATTCTCTATCCTATCCTATCCTCTATGATATCCTATCCTCTATCCTAACCTATTCTCTATCCTATCCTATCCTCCATCCTATCCTATCCTATCCTCTATCCTATCCTATCCTCTATCCTATCCTATTCTCTATCCTATCCTATCCTCTATCCTATCCTATTCTCTATCCTATCCTATCCTCTATCCTATCCTATCCTCTATCCTATCCTATCCTCTATCCTATTCTATCCTCTATCCTATCCAATCCTATATCCTATTCTCTATCCTATCCTATCCTCTATGATATCCTATCCTCTATCCTAACCTATTCTCTATCCTATCCTATCCTCCATCCTATCCTATCCTATCCTCTATCCTATCCTATCCTCTATCCTATCATATCCTCTATCCTATCCTATCCCCTATCCTATCCTATCCTCTATCCTATCCTATCCTCTATCCTATCCTATCCTCTATCCTATCCTATTCTCTATCCTATCCTATCCTCTATCCTATGCTATCCTCTATCGTATCCTATCCTCTATCCTATCCTATCCTCTATCCTATCCTATCCTCTATCCTATCCAATCCTCTATCATATCCTATCCTCTATCCTATCCTATCCTCTATCCTATCCTATCCTCTATCCTATCCTATCCTCTATCCTATCCTATACTCTATCGTATCCTATCCTCTATCCTATTCTATCCTCTATCCTATCCTATCCTCTATCCTATCCTATCCGCTATCCTATCCAATCCTATATCCTATTCTCTATTCTATCCTATCCTCTATCCTATCCTATCCTCTATCCTATCCTATCCTCTATCCTATCCTATTCTCTATCCTATCCTATCCTCTATCCTATCCTATCCTCTATCCTATCCTATCCTCTCTCCTATTCTATCCTCTAACCTATCCAATCCTATATCGTATCCTCTATCCTATCCTATCCTCTATCCTATCCTATCCACTATCCTATCCTATCCCCTATCCTATCCTATCCTCTATCCTATCGTATCCTCTATCCTATCCTACCGTTTATTCTATCCTATCCTCTATCCTATCCTATCCTCTATCCTATCCTATCCTCTATCCTATCCTATTCTCTATCCTATCCTATCCTCTATCCTATCCTATCCTCTATCCTATCCTATCCTCTCTCCTATTCTATCCTCTATCCTATCCAATCCTATATCGTATCCTCTATCCTATCCTATCCTCTATCCTATCCTATCCACTATCCTATCCTATCCTCTATCGTATCCTATCCTCTATCCTATCGTATCCTCTATCCTATCCTATCCTCTATCCTATCCTATTCTCTATCCTATCCTATCCTCTATCCTATCCTATCCTCTATCGTATATTATCCTCTATCCTATCCTATTCTCTATCCTATCCTATCCTCTATCCTATCCTATTCTCCATCCGATCCTATCCTCTATCCTATCTTATCCTCTATCCTATCCTATCCTCTATCCTATCCTATCCTCTATCCTATCCTATCCTATCCTCTATCTTATCCTATCCTCTATCCTATCCTATCCTCTATCATATCCTATCCTCTATCCTATCCAATCCTATATCCTATTCTCTATCCTATCCTATCCTCTATGATATCCTATCCTCTATCCTAACCTATTCTCTATCCTATCCTATCCTCTATCCTATCCAATCCTATCCTCTATCCTATCCTCTATCCTATCCTATCCTCTATCCTATCCTATCGTTTATCCTATCCTATCCTCTATCCTATCCTATCCTCTAACATATCCTATCCGGTATCCTATCCTATCCTCTATCCTATTCTATCCTCTATCCTATCCAATCCTATATCCTATTCTATCCTCTATTCTATCCTATCCTCTATCCTATCCTATCCTCTATCCTATCATATCCTCTATCCTATCCTATCCCCTATCCTATCCTATCCTCTATCCTATCCTATCCTCTATCCTATCCTATTCTCTATCCTATCCTATCCTCTATCCTATGCTATCCTCTATCCTATCCAATCCTATATCCTATTCTCTATCCTATCCTATCCTCTATCCTATCCTCTATTCCATCCAATCCTATATCCTATCCTCTATCATATCCTATCCTCTATCCTATCCTATCCTATCCTCTATCCTATCCTATCCTCTATCCTATCCTATACTCTATCGTATCCTATCCTCTATCCTATCCTATCCTCTATCCTATCCTATCCTCTATCCTATCCTATCCGCTATCCTATCCAATCCTATATCCTATTCTCTATTCTATCCTATCCTCTATCCTATCCTATCCTCTATCCTATCCTATCCTCTATCCTATCCTATTCTCGATCCTATCCTATCCTCTATCCTATCCTATCCTCTATCCTATCCTATCCTCTCTCCTATTCTATCCTCTATCCTATCCAATCCTATATCGTATCCTCTATCCTATCCTATCCTCTATCCTATCCTATCCACTATCCTATCCTATCCCCTATCCTATCCTATCCTCTATCCTATCGTATCCTCTATCCTATCCTACCGTTTATCCTATCCTATCCTCTATCCTATCCTATTCTCTATCCTATCCTATCCTCTATCCTATCCTATCCTCTATCGTATATTATCCTCTATCCTATCCTATTCTCTATCCTATCCTATCCTCTATCCTATCCTATTCTCCATCCGATCCTATCCTCTATCCTATCTTATCCTCTATCCTATCCTATCCTCTATCCTATCCTATCCTCTATCCTATCCTATCCTATCCTCTATCTTATCCTATCCTCTATCATATCCTATCCTCTATCCTATCCTATCGTTTATCCTATCCTATCCTCTATCCTATCCTATCCTCTATCCTATCCTATTCTCTATCCTATCCTATCCTCTATCCTATCCTATCCTCTATCCTATCCTATCCTCTATCCTATCCTATCCTCTATCCTATCCTATCCTCTATCCTATCCTATCCTCTATCATATCCTATCCTCTATCCTATCCAATCCTATATCCTATTCTCTATCCTATCCTATCCTCTATGATATCCTATCCTCTATCCTAACCTATTCTCTATCCTATCCTATCCTCTATCCTATCCTCTATCCTATCCTATCCTCTATCCTATCCTATCGTTTATCCTATCCTATCCTCTATCCTATCCTATCCTCTAACATATCCTATCCGCTATCCTATCCTATCCTCTATCCTATTCTATCCTCTACCCTATCCAATCCTATATCCTATTCTCTATCCTATCCTATCCTCTATTCTATCCTATCCTCTATCCTATCCTATCCTCTATCCTATCATATCCTCTATCCTATCCTATCCCCTATCCTATCCTATCCTCTATCCTATCCTATCCTCTATCCTATCCTATTCTCTATCCTATCCTATCCTCTATCCTATGCTATCCTCTATCCTATCCAATCCTATATCCTATTCTCTATCCTATCCTATCCTCTATCCCATCCTCTATTCCATCCAATCCTATATCCTATCCTCTATCATATCCTATCCTCTATCCTATCCTATCCTCTATCCTATCCAATCCTATCCTCTATCCTATCCTATCCTCTATCCTATCCTATCCTCTATCGTATCCTATCCTCTATCCTATCCTATCCTCTATCCTATCCTATCCTCTATCCTATCCTATCCGCTATCCTATCCAATCCTATATCCTATTCTCTATTCTATCCTATCCTCTATCCTATCCTATCCTCTATCCTATCCTATCCTCTATCCTATCCTATTCTCTATCCTATCCTATCCTCTATCCTATCCTATCCTCTATCCTATCCTATCCTCTCTCCTATTCTATCCTCTATCCTATCCAATCCTATATCGTATCCTCTATCCTATCCTATCCTCTATCCTATCCTATCCACTATCCTATCCTATCCTCTACCCTATCCAATCCTATATCCTATTCTCTATCCTATCCTATCCTCTATTCTATCCTATCCTCTATCCTATCCTATCCTCTATCCTATCATATCCTCTATCCTATCCTATCCCCTATCCTATCCTATCCTCTATCCTATCCTATCCTCTATCCTATCCTATTCTCTATCCTATCCTATCCTCTATCCTATGCTATCCTCTATCCTATCCAATCCTATATCCTATTCTCTATCCTATCCTATCCTCTATCCTATCCTCTATTCCATCCAATCCTATATCCTATCCTCTATCCTATCCTATCCTCTATCCTATCCAATCCTATCCTCTATCCTATCCTATCCTCTATCCTATCCTATCCTCTATCGTATCCTATCCTCTATCCTATCCTATCCTCTATCCTATCCTATCCTCTATCCTATCCTATCCGCTATCCTATCCAATCCTATATCCTATTCTCTATTCTATCCTATCCTCTATCCTATCCTATCCTCTATCCTATCCTATCCTCTATCCTATCCTATTCTCTATCCTATCCTATCCTCTATCCTATCCTATCCTCTATCCTATCCTATCCTCTCTCCTATTCTATCCTCTATCCTATCCAATCCTATATCGTATCCTCTATCCTATAATATCCTCTATCCTATCCTATCCACTATCCTATCCTATCCTCTATCCTATCCTATCCTCTATCCTATCGTATCCTCTATCCTATCCAATCCTATATCCTATTCTCTATCCTATCCTATCCTCTATGATATCCTATCCTCTATCCTAACCTATTCTCTATCCTATCCTATCCTCTATCCTATCCTATCCTCTATCCTATCCTATCCTCTATCCTATCCTATCCTCTATCCTATCCTATCCTCTATCCTATCCTATCCTCTATCCTATCCTATCCACTATCCTATCCTATCCTCTATCCTATCCTATCCTCTATCCTATCCTATCCTATCCTCTATCCTATCCTATCCTCTATCCTATCCTATCCTCTATCCTATACTATCCGCTATCCTATCCAATCCTATATTCTATTCTCTATCCTATCCTATCCTCTATGATATCCTATCCTCTATCCTAACCTATTCTCGATCCTATCCTATCCTCTATCCTATCCTATCCTATCCTCTATCCTATCCTCTATCCTATCCAATCCTATATCCTATTCTCCATCCTATCCTATCCTCTACCCTATCCTATCCTCTATCAGATCCTATCCTCTATCCCATCCTATCCTCTATCCTATCGTATCCTATCCTCTATCCTATCCTATCCTCTATCCTATCGTATCCTCTATCCTATCGTATCCTCTATCCTATCCTATCGTTTATCCTATCCTATGCTCTATCCTATCCTATTCTCTATCCTATCCTATCCTCTATCCTATGCTATCCTCTATCGTATCCTATCCTCTATCCTATCCTATCCTCTATCCTATCCTATCCTCTATCCTATCCAATCCTCTATCCTATCCTATCCTCTATCCTATCCTATCCTCTATCCTATCCTATCCTCTATCCTATCCTATCCTCTATCCTATTCTATCCTCTATCCTATCCAATCCTATATCCTATTCTCTATCCTATCCTATCCTCTATGATATCCTATCCTCTATCCTAACCTATTCTCTATCCTATTATATCCTCTATCCTATCCTATCCTCTATCCTATCCTATCCTCTATCCTATCCTATCCTCTATCCTATCCTATCCTGTATCCTATCCTATCCTCTATCCTATCCTATCCACTATCCTATCCTATCCTCTATCCTATCCTATCATCTATCCTATCCTATCCTATCCTATCCTCTACCCTATCCTATCCTCTATCCTATCCTATCCTCTATCCTATACTATCCGCTATCCTATCCAATCCTATATCCTATTCTCTATCCTATCCTATCCTCTATGATATCCTATCCTCTATCCTAACCTATTCTCGATCCTATCCTATCCTCTATCCTATCCTATCCTATCCTCTATCGTATCCAATCCTATATCCTATTCTCCATCCTATCCTATCCTCTACCCTATCCTATCCTCTATCAGATCCTATCCTCTATCCTATCCTATCCTCTATCCTATCGTATCCTATCCTCTATCCTATCCTATCCTCTATCCTATCGTATCCTCTATCCTATCGTATCCTCTATCCTATCCTATCGTTTATCCTATCCTATGCTCTATCCTATCCTATCGTTTATCCTATCCTATGCTCTATCCTATCCTATTCTCTATCCTATCCTATCCTCTATCCTATCCTCTATTCTATCCAATCCTATAGCCTATCCTCTATCATATCCTATCCTCTATCCTATCCTATCCTCTATCCTATCCTATCCTATCCTATCCTCTATCCTATCCTATCCTCTATCCTATCCTATCCTCTATCGTATCCTATCCTCTATCCTATCCTATCCTCTATCCTATCCTATCCTATCCGCTATCCTATCCAATCCTATATCCTATTCTCTATTCTATCCTATCCTCTATCCTATCCTATCCTCTATCCTATCCTATCCTCTATCCTATCCTATTCTCTATCCTATCCTATCCTCTATCCTATCCTATCCTCTATCCTATCCTATCCTCTCTCCTATTCTATCCTCTATCCTATCCAATCCTATATCGTATCCTCTATCCTATCCTATCCTCTATCCTATCCTATCCACTATCCTATCCTATCCTCTATCCTATCCTATCCTCTATCCTATCGTATCCTCTATCCTATCCTACCGTTTATCCTATCCTATCCTCTATCCTATCCTATTCTCTATCCTATCCTATCCTCTATCCTATCCTATCCTCTATCGTATATTATCCTCTATCCTATCCTATTCTCTATCCTATCCTATCCTCTATCCTATCCTATTCTCCATCCGATCCTATCCTCTATCCTATCTTATCCTCTATCCTATCCTATCCTCTATCCTATCCTATCCTCTATCCTATCCTATCCTATCCTCTATCTTATCCTATCCTCTATCATATCCTATCCTCTATCCTATCCTATCGTTTATCCTATCCTATCCTCTATCCTATCCTATCCTCTATCCTATCCTATTCTCTATCCTATCCTATCCTCTATCCTATCCTACCCTCTATCCTATCCTATCCTCTATCCTATCCTATCCTCTATCCTATCCTATCCTCTATCATATCCTATCCTCTATCCTATCCAATCCTATATCCTATTCTCTATCCTATCCTATCCTCTATGATATCCTATCCTCTATCCTAACCTATTCTCTATCCTATCCTATCCTCTATCCTATCCAATCCTATCCTCTATCCTATCCTCTATCCTATCCTATCCTCTATCCTATCCTATCGTTTATCCTATCCTATCCTCTATCCTATCCTATCCTCTAACATATCCTATCCGCTATCCTATCCTATCCTCTATCCTATCCTATCCTCTATCCTATCCTATTCTCTATCCTATCCTATCCTCTATCCTATCCTATCCTCTATCCTATCCTATCCTCTATCCTATCCTATCCTCTATCCTATCCTATCCTCTATCATATCCTATCCTCTATCCTATCCAATCCTATATCCTATTCTCTATCCTATCCTATCCTCTATGATATCCTATCCTCTATCCTAACCTATTCTCTATCCTATTCTATCCTCTATCCTATCCAATCCTATATCCTATTCTATCCTCTATTCTATCCTATCCTCTATCCTATCCTATCCTCTATCCTATCATATCCTCTATCCTATCCTATCCCCTATCCTATCCTATCCTCTATCCTATCCTATCCTCTATCCTATCCTATTCTCTATCCTATCCTATCCTCTATCCTATGCTATCCTCTATCCTATCCAATCCTATATCCTATTCTCTATCCTATCCTATCCTCTATCCTATCCTCTATTCCATCCAATCCTATATCCTATCCTCTATCATATCCTATCCTCTATCCTATCCTATCCTATCCTCTATCCTATCCTATCCTCTATCATATCCTATACTCTATCGTATCCTATCCTCTATCCTATCCTATCCTCTATCCTATCCTATCCTCTATCCTATCCTATCCGCTATCCTATCCAATCCTATATCCTATTCTCTATTCTATCCTATCCTCTATCCTATCCTATCCTCTATCCTATCCTATCCTCTATCCTATCCTATTCTCTATCCTATCCTATCCTCTATCCTATCCTATCCTCTATCCTATCCTATCCTCTCTCCTATTCTATCCTCTATCCTATCCAATCCTATATCGTATCCTCTATCCTATCCTATCCTCTATCCTATCCTATCCACTATCCTATCCTATCCCCTATCCTATCCTATCCTCTATCCTATCGTATCCTCTATCCTATCCTACCGTTTATCCTATCCTATCCTCTATCCTATCCTATTCTCTATCCTATCCTATCCTCTATCCTATCCTATCCTCTATCGTATATTATCCTCTATCCTATCCTATTCTCTATCCTATCCTATCCTCTATCCTATCCTATTCTCCATCCGATCCTATCCTCTATCCTATCTTATCCTCTATCCTATCCTATCCTCTATCCTATCCTATCCTCTATCCTATCCTATCCTATCCTCTATCTTATCCTATCCTCTATCATATCCTATCCTCTATCCTATCCTATCGTTTATCCTATCCTATCCTCTATCCTATCCTATCCTCTATCCTATCCTATTCTCTATCCTATCCTATCCTCTATCCTATCCTATCCTCTATCCTATCCTATCCTCTATCCTATCCTATCCTCTATCCTATCCTATCCTCTATCCTATCCTATCCTTTATCATATCCTATCCTCTATCCTATCCAATCCTATTTCCTATTCTCTATCCTATCCTATCCTCTATGATATCCTATCCTCTATCCTAACCTATTCTCTATCCTATCCTATCCTCTATCCTATCCTCTATCCTATCCTATCCTCTATCCTATCCTATCGTTTATCCTATCCTATCCTCTATCCTATCCTATCCTCTAACATATCCTATCCGCTATCCTATCCTATCCTCTATCCTATTCTATCCTCTACCCTATCCAATCCTATATCCTATTCTCTATCCTATCCTATCCTCTATTCTATCCTATCCTCTATCCTATCCTATCCTCTATCCTATCATATCCTCTATCCTATCCTATCCCCTAACCTATCCTATCCTCTATCCTATCCTATCCTCTATCCTATCCTATTCTCTATCCTATCCTATCCTCTATCCTATGCTATCCTCTATCCTATCCAATCCTATATCCTATTCTCTATCCTATCCTATCCTCTATCCCATCCTCTATTCCATCCAATCCTATATCCTATCCTCTATCATATCCTATCCTCTATCCTATCCTATCCTCTATCCTATCCAATCCTATCCTCTATCCTATCCTATCCTCTATCCTATCCTATCCTCTATCGTATCCTATCCTCTATCCTATCCTATCCTCTATCCTATCCTATCCTCTATCCTATCCTATCCGCTATCCTATCCAATCCTATATCCTATTCTCTATTCTATCCTATCCTCTATCCTATCCTATCCTCTATCCTATCCTATCCTCTATCCTATCCTATTCTCTATCCTATCCTATCCTCTATCCTATCCTATCCTCTATCCTATCCTATCCTCTCTCCTATTCTATCCTCTATCCTATCCAATCCTATATCGTATCCTGTATCCTATCCTATCCTCTATCCTATCCTATCCACTATCCTATCCTATCCTCTACCCTATCCAATCCTATATCCTATTCTCTATCCTATCCTATCCTCTATTCTATCCTATCCTCTATCCTATCCTATCCTCTATCCTATCATATCCTCTATCCTATCCTATCCCCTATCCTATCCTATCCTCTATCCTATCCTATCCTCTATCCTATCCTATTCTCTATCCTATCCTATCCTCTATCCTATGCTATCCTCTATCCTATCCAATCCTATATCCTATTCTCTATCCTATCCTATCCTCTATCCTATCCTCTATTCCATCCAATCCTATATCCTATCCTCTATCATATCCTATCCTCTATCCTATCCTATCCTCTATCCTATCCAATCCTATCCTCTATCCTATCCTATCCTCTATCCTATCCTATCCTCTATCGTATCCTATCCTCTATCCTATCCTATCCTCTATCCTATCCTATCCTCCATCCTATCCTATCCGCTATCCTATCCAATCCTATATCCTATTCTCTATTCTATCCTATCCTCTATCCTATCCTATCCTCTATCCTATCCTATCCTCTATCCTATCCTATTCTCTATCCTATCCTATCCTCTATCCTATCCTATCCTCTATCCTATCCTATCCTCTCTCCTATTCTATCCTCTATCCTATCCAATCCTATATCGTATCCTCTATCCTATAATATCCTCTATCCTATCCTATCCACTATCCTATCCTATCCTCTATCCTATCCTATCCTCTATCCTATCGTATCCTCTATCCTATCCTACCGTTTATCCTATCCTATCCTCTATCCTATCCTATTCTCTATCCTATCCTATCCTCTATCCTATCCTATCCTCTATCGTATATTATCCTCTATCCTATCCTATTCTCTATCCTATCCTATCCTCTATCCTATCCTATTCTCCATCCGATCCTATCCTCTATCCTGTCTTATCCTCTATCCTATCCTATCCTCTATCCTATCCTATCCTCTATCCTATCCTATCCTATCCTCTATCTTATCCTATCCTCTATCATATCCTATCCTCTATCCTATCCTATCGTTTATCCTATCCTATCCTCTATCGTATCCTATTCTCTATCCTATCCTATTCTCTATCCTATCCTATCCTCTATCCTATCCTATCCTCTATCCTATCCTATCCTCTATCCTATCCTATCCTCTATCCTATCCTATCCTCTATCCTATCCTATCCTCTATCCTATCCTATCCTCTATCCTATCCTATCCTCTATCCTATCCTATCCTCTATCATATCCTATCCTCTATCCTATCCTATCCTCTATCCTATCCTATCCTCTATCCTATCCTATCCTCTATCATATCCTATCCTCTATCCTATCCAATCCTATATCCTATTCTCTATCCTATCCTATCCTCTATGATATCCTATCCTCTATCCTAACCTATTCTCTATCCTATCCTATCCTCTATCCTATCCTCTATCCTATCCTCTATCCTCTATCCTATCCTATCGTTTATCCTATCCTATCCTCTATCCTATCCTATCCTCTAACATATCCTATCCGCTATCCTATCCTATCCTCTATCCTATTCTATCCTCTATCCTATCCAATCCTATATCCTATTCTCTATCCTATCCTGTCCTCTATTCTATCCTATCCTCTATCCTATCCTATCCTCTATCCTATCATATCCTCTATCCTATCCTATCCCCTATCCTATCCTATCCTCTATCCTATCCTATCCTCTATCCTATCCTATTCTCTATCCTATCCTATCCTCTATCCTATGCTATCCTCTATCGTATCCTATCCTTTATCCTATCCTATCCTCTATCCTATCCTATCCGCTATCCTATCCAATCCTATATCCTATTCTCTATCCTATCCTATCCTCTATGATATCCTATCCTCTATCCTATACTATCCTCTATCCTATCCTATCCTCTATCCTATCCTATCCTCTATCCTATCCTATCCTCTATCCTATCCTATTCTCTATCCTATCCTATCCTCTATCCTATCCTATTCTCTATCCTATCCTATCCTCTATCCTATCCTATCCTGTATCCTATCCTATCCTCTATCCTATCCTATCCTCTATCCTATTCTATCCTCTATCCTATCCAATCCTATATCCTATTCTCTATCCTATCCTATCCTCTATGATATCCTATCCTCTATCCTAACCTATTCTCTATCCTATCCTATCCTCCATCCTATCCTATCCTATCCTCTATCCTATCCTATCCTCTATCCTATCATATCCTCTATCCTATCCTATCCCCTATCCTATCCTATCCTCTATCCTATCCTATCCTCTATCCTATCCTATCCTCTATCCTATCCTATTCTCTATCCTATCCTATCCTCTATCCTATGCTATCCTCTATCGTATCCTATCCTCTATCCTATCCTATCCTCTATCCTATCCTATCCTCTATCCTATCCAATCCTCTATCCTATCCTATCCTCTATCCTATCCTATCCTCTATCCTATCCTATCCTCTATCCTATCCTATCCTCTATCCTATTCTATCCTCTATCCTATCCAATCCTATATCCTATTCTCTATCCTATCCTATCCTCTATGATATCCTATCCTCTATCCTAACCTATTCTCTATCCTATCCTATCCTCTATCCTATCCTATCCTCTATCCTATCCTATCCTCTATCCTATCCTATCCTCTATCCTATCCTATCCTCTATCCTATCCTATCCTCTATCCTATCCTATCCTCTATCCTATCCTATCCACTATCCTATCCTATCCTCTATCCTATCCTATCCTCTATCCTATCCTATCCTATCCTATCCTCTATCCTATCCTATCCTCTATCCTATCCTATCCTCTATCCTATACTATCCGCTATCCTATCCAATCCTATATCCTATTCTCTATCCTATCCTATCCTCTATGATATCCTATCCTCTATCCTAACCTATTCTCGATCCTATCCTATCCTCTATCCTATCCTATCCTATCCTCTATCCTATCCTCTATCCTATCCAATCCTATATCCTATTCTCCATCCTATCCTATCCTCTACCCTATCCTATCCTCTATCAGATCCTATCCTCTATCCCATCCTATCCTCTATCCTATCGTATCCTATCCTCTATCCTATCCTATCCTCTATCCTATCGTATCCTCTATCCTATCGTATCCTCTATCCTATCCTATCGTTTATCCTATCCTATGCTCTATCCTATCCTATTCTCTATCCTATCCTATCCTCTATCCTATGCTATCCTCTATCGTATCCTATCCTCTATCCTATCCTATCCTCTATCCTATCCTATCCTCTATCCTATCCAATCCTCTATCCTATCCTATCCTCTATCCTATCCTATCCTCTATCCTATCCTATCCTCTAACCTATCCTATCCTCTATCCTATTCTATCCTCTATCCTATCCAATCCTATATCCTATTCTCTATCCTATCCTATCCTCTATGATATCCTATCCTCTATCCTAACCTATTCTCTATCCTATCCTATCCTCTATCCTATCCTATCCTCTATCCTATCCTATCCTCTATCCTATCCTATCCTCTATCCTATCCTATCCTGTATCCTATCCTATCCTCTATCCTATCCTATCCACTATCCTATCCTATCCTCTATCCTATCCTATCATCTATCCTATCCTATCCTATCCTATCCTCTATCCTATCCTACCCTCTATCCTATCCTATCCTCTATCCTATACTATCCGCTATCCTATCCAATCCTATATCCTATTCTCTATCCTATCCTATCCTCTATGATATCCTATCCTCTATCCTAACCTATTCTCGATCCTATCCTATCCTCTATCCTATCCTATCCTATCCTCTATCCTATCCAATCCTATATCCTATTCTCCTTCCTATCCTATCCTCTACCCTATCCTATCCTCTATCAGATCCTATCCTCTATCCTATCCTATCCTCTATCCTATCGTATCCTATCCTCTATCCTATCCTATCCTCTATCCTATCGTATCCTCTATCCTATCGTATCCTCTATCCTATCCTATCGTTTATCCTATCCTATGCTCTATCCTATCCTATTCTCTATCCTATCCTATCCTCTATCCTATCCTCTATTCTATCCAATCCTATATCCTATCCTCTATCATATCCTATCCTCTATCCTATCCTATCCTCTATCCTATCCCATCCTATCCTATCCTCTATCCTATCCTATCCTCTATCCTATCCTATCCTCTATCGTATCCTATCCTCTATCCTATCCTATCCTCTATCCTATCCTATCCTATCCGCTATCCTATCCAATCCTATATCCTATTCTCTATTCTATCCTATCCTCTATCCTATCCTATCCTCTATCCTATCCTATCCTCTATCCTATCCTATTCTCTATCCTATCCTATCCTCTATCCTATCCTATCCTCTATCCTATCCTATCCTCTCTCCTATTCTATCCTCTATCCTATCCAATCCTATATCGTATCCTCTATCCTATCCTATCCTCTATCCTATCCTATCCACTATCCTATCCTATCCTCTATCCTATCCTATCCTCTATCCTATCGTATCCTCTATCCTATCCTACCGTTTATCCTATCCTATCCTCTATCCTATCCTATTCTCTATCCTATCCTATCCTCTATCCTATCCTATCCTCTATCGTATATTATCCTCTATCCTATCCTATTCTCTATCCTATCCTATCCTCTATCCTATCCTATTCTCCATCCGATCCTATCCTCTATCCTATCTTATCCTCTATCCTATCCTATCCTCTATCCTATCCTATCCTCTATCCTATCCTATCCTATCCTCTATCTTATCCTATCCTCTATCATATCCTATCCTCTATCCTATCCTATCGTTTATCCTATCCTATCCTCTATCCTATCCTATCCTCTATCCTATCCTATTCTCTATCCTATCCTATCCTCTATCCTATCCTACCCTCTATCCTATCCTATCCTCTATCCTATCCTATCCTCTATCCTATCCTATCCTCTATCATATCCTATCCTCTATCCTATCCAATCCTATATCCTATTCTCTATCCTATCCTATCCTCTATGATATCCTATCCTCTATCCTAACCTATTCTCTATCCTATCCTATCCTCTATCCTATCCAATCCTATCCTCTATCCTATCCTCTATCCTATCCTATCCTCTATCCTATCCTATCGTTTATCCTATCCTATCCTCTATCCTATCCTATCCTCTAACATATCCTATCCGCTATCCTATCCTATCCTCTATCCTATTCTATCCTCTATCCTATCCAATCCTATATCCTATCCTATCCTCTATCCTATCGTATCCTCTATCCTATCCTACCGTTTATCCTATCCTATCCTCTATCCTATCCTATTCTCTATCCTATCCTATCCTCTATCCTATCCTACCGTTTATCCTATCCTATCCTCTATCCTATCCTATTCTCTATCCTATCCTATCCTCTATCCTATCCTATCCTCTATCGTATATTATCCTCTATCCTATCCTATTCTCTATCCTATCCTATCCTCTATCCTATCCTATTCTCCATCCGATCCTATCCTCTATCCTATCTTATCCTCTATCCTATCCTATCCTCTATCCTATCCTATCCTCTATCCTATCCTATCCTATCCTCTATCTTATCCTATCCTCTATCATATCCTATCCTCTATCCTATCCTATCGTTTATCCTATCCTATCCTCTATCCTATCCTATCCTCTATCCTATCCTATTCTCTATCCTATCCTATCCTCTATCCTATCCTACCCTCTATCCTATCCTATCCTCTATCCTATCCTATCCTCTATCCTATCCCATCCTCTATCATATCCTATCCTCTATCCTATCCAATCCTATATCCTATTCTCTATCCTATCCTATCCTCTATGATATCCTATCCTCTATCCTAACCTATTCTCTATCCTATCCTATCCTCTATCCTATCCAATCCTATCCTCTATCCTATCCTCTATCCTATCCTATCCTCTATCCTATCCTATCGTTTATCCTATCCTATCCTCTATCCTATCCTATCCTCTAACATATCCTATCCGCTATCCTATCCTATCCTCTATCCTATTCTATCCTCTATCCTATCCAATCCTATATCCTATTCTCTATCCTATCCTATCCTCTATTCTATCCTATCCTCTATCCTATCCTATCCTCTATCCTATCATATCCTCTATCCTATCCTATCCCCTATCCTATCCTATCCTCTATCCTATCCTATCCTCTATCCTATCCTATTCTCTATCCTATCCTATCCTCTATCCTATGCTATCCTCTATCCTATCCAATCCTATATCCTATTCTCTATCCTATCCTATCCTCTATCCTATCCTCTATTCCATCCAATCCTATATCCTATCCTCTATCATATCCTATCCTCTATCCTATCCTATCCTCTATCCTATCCTATCCTATCCTCTATCCTATCCTATCCTCTATCCTATCCTATCCTCTATCGTATCCTATCCTCTATCCTATCCTATCCTCTATCCTATCCTATCCTCTATCCTATCCTATCCGCTATCCTATCCAATCCTATATCCTATTCTCTATTCTATCCTATCCTGTATCCTATCCTATCCTCTATCCTATCCTATCCTCTATCCTATCCTATTCTCTATCCTATCCTATCCTCTATCCTATCCTATCCTCTATCCTATCCTATCCTCTCTCCTATTCTATCCTCTATCCTGTCCAATCCTATATCGTATCCTCTATCCTATCCTATCCTCTATCCTATCCTATCCTATCCACTATCCTATCCTATCCTCTATCCTATCCTATCCTCTATCCTATCGTATCCTCTATCCTATCCTACCGTTTATCCTATCCTATCCTCTATCCTATCCTATTCTCTATCCTATCCTATCCTCTATCCTATCCTATCCTCTATCGTATCCTATCCTTTATCCTATCCTATCCTCTATCCTATCCTATCCGCTATCCTATCCAATCCTATATCCTATTCTCTATCCTATCCTATCCTCTATGATATCCTATCCTCTATCCTATACTATCCTCTATCGTATCCTATCCTCTATCCTATCCTATCCTCTATTATATCCTATCCTCTATCCTATCCTATTCTCTATCCTATCCTATCCTCTATCCTATCCTATTCTCTATCCTATCCTAATCTCTATCCTATCCTATCCTGTATCCTATCCTATCCTCTATCCTATCCTATCCTCTATCCTATTCTATCCTCTATCCTATCCAATCCTATATCCTATTCTCTATCCTATCCTATCCTCTATGATATCCTATCCTCTATCCTAACCTATTCTCTATCCTATCCTATCCTCCATCCTATCCTATCCTATCCTCTATCCTATCCTATCCTCTATCCTATCATATCCTCTATCCTATCCTATCCCCTATCCTATCCTATCCTCTATCCTATCCTATCCTCTATCCTATCCTATCCTCTATCCTATCCTATTCTCTATCCTATCCTATCCTCTATCCTATGCTATCCTCTATCGTATCCTATCCTCTATCCTATCCTATCCTCTATCCTATCCTATCCTCTAACCTATCCAATCCCCTATCCTATCCTATCCTCTATCCTATCCTATCCTCTATCCTATCCTATCCTCTATCCTATCCTATCCTCTATCCTATACTATCCGCTATCCTATCCAATCCTATATCCTATTCTCTATCCTATCCTATCCTCTATGATATCCTATCCTCTATCCTAACCTATTCTCGATCCTATCCTATCCTCTATCCTATCCTATCCTATCCTCTATCCTATCCTCTATCCTATACAATCCTATATCCTATTCTCCATCCTATCCTATCCTCTACACTATCCTATCCTCTATCAGATCCTATCCTCTATCCTATCCTATCCTCTATCCTATCGTATCCTATCCTCTATCCTATCCTATCCTCTATCCTATCGTATCCTCTATCCTATCGTATCCTCTATCCTATCCTATCGTTTATCCTATCCTATGCTCTATCCTATCCTATTCTCTATCCTATCCTATCCTCTATCCTATCCTCTATTCTATCCAATCCTATATCCTATCCTCTATCATATCCTATCCTCTATCCTATCATATCCTCTATCCTATCCTATCCTATCCTCTATCCTATCCTATCCTCTATCGTATCCTATCCTCTATCCTATCCTATCCTCTATCCTATCCTATCCTCTATCCTATCCTATCCGCTATCCTATCCAATCCTATATCCTATTCTCTATTCTATCCTATCCTCTATCCTATCCTATCCTCTATCCTATCCTATTCTCTATCCTATCCTATCCTCTATCCTATCCTATCCTCTATCCTATCCTATCCTCTCTCCTATTCTATCCTCTATCCTATCCAATCCTATATCGTATCCTCTATCCTATCCTATCCTCTATCCTATCCTATCCACTATCCTATCCTATCCTCTATCGTATCCTATCCTCTATCCTATCGTATCCTCTATCCTATCCTACCGTTTATCCTATCCTATCCTCTATCCTATCCTATTCTCTATCCTATCCTATCCTCTATCCTATCCTATCCTCTATCGTATATTATCCTCTATCCTATCCTATTCTCTATCCTATCCTATCCTCTATCCTATCCTATTCTCCATCCGATCCTATCCTCTATCCTATCTTATCCTCTATCCTATCCTATCCTCTATCCTATCCTATCCTCTATCCTATCCTATCCTATCCTCTATCTTATCCTATCCTCTATCATATCCTATCCTCTATCCTATCCTATCGTTTATCCTATCCTATCCTCTATCCTATCCTATCCTCTATCCTATCCTATTCTCTATCCTATCCTATCCTCTATCCTATCCTATCCTCTATCCTATCCTATCCTCTATCCTATCCTATCCTCTATCCTATCCTATCCTCTATCATATCCTATCCTCTATCCTATCCAATCCTATATCCTATTCTCTATCCTATCCTATCCTCTATGATATCCTATCCTCTATCCTAACCTATTCTCTATCCTATCCTATCCTCTATCCTATCCAATCCTATCCTCTATCCTATCCTCTATCCTATCCTATCCTCTATCCTATCCTATCGTTTATCCTATCCTATCCTCTATCCTATCCTATCCTCTAACATATCCTATCCGCTATCCTATCCTATCCTCTATCCTATTCTATCCTCTATCCTATCCAATCCTATATCCTATTCTATCCTCTATTCTATCCTATCCTCTATCCTATCCTATCCTCTATCCTATCATATCCTCTATCCTATCCTATCCCCTATCCTATCCTATCCTCTATCCTATCCTACCCTCTATCCTATCCTATTCTCTATCCTATCCTATCCTCTATCCTATGCTATCCTCTATCCTATCCAATTATATATCCTATTCTCTATCCTATCCTATCCTCTATCCTATCCTCTATTCCATCCAATCCTATATCCTATCCTCTATCCTATCCTATACTCTATCGTATCCTATCCTCTATCCTATCCTATCCTCTATCCTATCCTATCCTCTATCCTATCCTATCCGCTATCCTATCCAATCCTATATCCTATTCTCTATTCTATCCTATCCTCTATCCTATCCTATCCTCTATCCTATCCTATCCTCTATCCTATCCTATTCTCTATCCTATCCTATCCTCTATCCTATCCTATCCTCTATCCTATCCTATCCTCTCTCCTATTCTATCCTCTATCCTATCCAATCCTATATCGTATCCTCTATCCTATCCTATCCTCTATCCTATCCTATCCACTATCCTATCCTATCCCCTATCCTATCCTATCCTCTATCCTATCGTATCCTCTATCCTATCCTACCGTTTATCCTATCCTATCCTCTATCCTATCCTATTCTCTATCCTATCCTATCCTCTATCCTATCCTATCCTCTATCGTATATTATCCTCTATCCTATCCTATTCTCTATCCTATCCTATCCTCTATCCTATCCTATTCTCCATCCGATCCTATCCTCTATCCTATCTTATCCTCTATCCTATCCTATCCTCTATCCTATCCTATCCTCTATCCTATCCTATCCTATCCTCTATCTTATCCTATCCTCTATCATATCCTATCCTCTATCCTATCCTATCGTTTATCCTATCCTATCCTCTATCCTATCCTATCCTCTATCCTATCCTATTCTCTATCCTATCCTATCCTCTATCCTATCCTATCCTCTATCCTATCCTATCCTCTATCCTATCCTATCCTCTATCCTATCCTATCCTCTATCCTATCCTATCCTCTATCATATCCTATCCTCTATCCTATCCAATCCTATATCCTATTCTCTATCCTATCCTATCCTCTATGATATCCTATCCTCTATCCTAACCTATTCTCTATCCTATCCTATCCTCTATCCTATCCTCTATCCTATCCTATCCTCTATCCTATCCTATCGTTTATCCTATCCTATCCTCTATCCTATCCTATCCTCTAACATATCCTATCCGCTATCCTATCCTATCCTCTATCCTATTCTATCCTCTACCCTATCCAATCCTATATCCTATTCTCTATCCTATCCTATCCTCTATTCTATCCTATCCTCTATCCTATCCTATCCTCTATCCTATCATATCCTCTATCCTATCCTATCCCCTATCCTATCCTATCCTCTATCCTATCCTATCCTCTATCCTATCCTATTCTCTATCCTATCCTATCCTCTATCCTATGCTATCCTCTATCCTATCCAATCCTATATCCTATTCTCTATCCTAGCCTATCCTCTATCCTATCCTCTATTCCATCCAATCCTATATCCTATCCTCTATCATATCCTATCCTCTATCCTATCCTATCCGCTATCCTATCCAATCCTATCCTCTATCCTATCCTATCCTCTATCCTATCCTATCCTCTATCGTATCCTATCCTCTATCCTATCCTATCCTCTATCCTATCCTATCCTCTATCCTATCCTATCCGCTATCCTATCCAATCCTATATCCTATTCTCTATTCTATCCTATCCTCTATCCTATCCTATCCTCTATCCTATCCTATCCTCTATCCTATCCTATTCTCTATCCTATCCTATCCTCTATCCTATCCTATCCTCTATCCTATCCTATCCTCTCTCCTATTCTATCCTCTATCCTATCCAATCCTATATCGTATCCTCTATCCTATCCTATCCTCTATCCTATCCTATCCACTATCCTATCCTATCCTCTATCCTATCCTATCCTCTATCCTATCGTATCCTCTATCCTATCCTACCGTTTATCCTATCCTATCCTCTATCCTATCCTATTCTCTATCCTATCCTATCCTCTATCCTATCCTATCCTCTATCGTATATTATCCTCTATCCTATCCTATTCTCTATCCTATCCTATCCTCTATCCTATCCTATTCTCCATCCGATCCTATCCTCTATCCTATCTTATCCTCTATCCTATCCTATCCTCTATCCTATCCTATCCTCTATCCTATCCTATCCTATCCTCTATCTTATCCTATCCTCTATCATATCCTATCCTCTATCCTATCCTATCTTTTATCCTATCCTATCCTCTATCCTATCCTATCCTCTATCCTATCCTATTCTCTATCCTATCCTATCCTCTATCCTATCCTATCCTCTATCCTATCCTATCCTCTATCCTATCCTATCCTCTATCCTATCCTATCCTCTATCATATCCTATCCTCTATCCTATCCAATCCTATATCCTATTCTCTATCCTATCCTATCCTCTATGATATCCTATCCTCTATCCTAACCTATTCTCTATCCTATCCTATCCTCTATCCTATCCAATCCTATCCTCTATCCTATCCTCTATCCTATCCTATCCTCTATCCTATCCTATCGTTTATCCTATCCTATCCTCTATCCTATCCTATCCTCTAACATATCCTATCCGCTATCCTATCCTATCCTCTATCCTATTCTATCCTCTATCCTATCCAATCCTATTCTATCCTCTATCCTATCCAATCCTATATCCTATTCTCTATCCTATCCTATCCTCTATTCTATCCTATCCTCTATCCTATCCTATCCTCTATCCTATCATATCCTCTATCCTATCCTATCCCCTATCCTATCCTATCCTCTATCCTATCCTATCCTCTATCCTATCCTATTCTCTATCCTATCCTATCCTCTATCCTATGCTATCCTCTATCCTATCCAATCCTATATCCTATTCTCTATCCTATCCTATCCTCTATTCTATCCTATCCTCTATCCTATCCTATCCTCTATCCTATCATATCCTCTATCCTATCGTATCCCCTATCCTATCCTATCCTTTATCCTATCCTATCCTCTATCCTATCCTATCCGCTATCCTATCCAATACTATATCCTATTCTCTATCCTATCCTATCCTCTATGATATCCTATCCTCTATCCTATACTATCCTCTATCCTATCCTATCCTCTATCCTATCCTATCCTCTATCCTATCCTATCCTCTATCCTATCCTATTCTCTATCCTATCCTATCCTCTATCCTATCCTATTCTCTATCCTATCCTATCCTCTATCCTATCCTATCCTCTATCCTATCCTATTCTCCATCCTATCCTATCCTCTATCCTATCCTATCCTCTATCCTATCCTATCCTCTATCCTATCCTATCCTCTATCCTATCCTATCCTCTATCCTATCCTATCCTATCCTATCCTCTATCCTATCCTATCCTATCCTATCCTCTATCCTATCCTATCCTCTACCATATCCTATCCTCTATCCTATCCTATCGTTTATCCTATCCTATCCTCTATCCTATCCTATCCTCTATCCTATCCTATCCTCTATCCTATCCTATCCTCTATCCTATCCAATCCTCTATCCTATCCTATCCTCTATCCTATCCTATCCTCTATCCTATCCTATCCTCTATCCTATCCTATCCTCTATCCTATTCTATCCTCTATCCTATCCAATCCTATATCCTATTCTCTATCCTATCCTATCATCTATGATATCCTATCCTCTATCCTAACCTATTCTCTATCCTATCCTATCCTCCATCCTATCCTATCCTATCCTCTATCCTATCCTATCCTCTATCCTATCATATCCTCTATCCTATCCTATCCCCTATCCTATCCTATCCTCTATCCTATCCTATCCTCTATCCTATCCTATTCTCTATCCTATCCTATCCTCTATCCTATCCTATCCTCTATCCTATCCTATTCTCCATCCTATCCCATCCTCTATCCTATCCTATCCTCTATCCTATCCTATCCTCTATCCTATCCTATTCTCTATCCTATCTTATCCTCTATCCTATCCTATCCTCTATCCTATCCTATCCTCTATCCTATCCTATCCTCTATCCTATCCTATCCTCTATCCTATCCTATCCTCTATCCTATCCTATCCTCTATCCTATCTTATCCACTATCCTATCCTATCCTCTATCCTATCCTATCCTCTATCCTATCCTATCCTATCCTATCCTCTATCCTATCCTATCCTCTATCCTATCCTATGCTATCCTATCCTCTATCCTATCCTATCCTCTATCCTATCCTATCCTATCCTCTATCCTATCCTATCCTCTATCCTATCCTATCCTATCCTATCCTATCCTCTATCCTATCCTATCCTCTATCCTATCCGATCCTATCCTCTATCCTATCCTCTATCCTATCCAATCCTATATCCTATTCTCCATACTATCCTATCCTCTATCCTATCCTATCCTCTATCATATCCTATCCTCTATCCTATCCAATCCTATATCCTATTCTCTATCCTATCCTATCCTCTATGATATCCTATCCTCTATTCTAACCTATTCTCTATCCTATCCTATCCTCTATCCTATCCTATCCTATCCTCTATCCTATCCTCTATCCTATCCTCTATCCTATCCTATCCTATCGTTTATCCTATCCTATCCTCTATCCTATCCTATCCTCTAACATATCCTATCCGCTATCCTATCCTATCCTCTATCCTATTCTATCCTCTATCCTATCCAATCCTATATCCTATTCTCTATCCTATCCTATCCGCTATTCTATCCTATCCTCTATCCTATCCTATCCTCTATCCTATCATATCCTCTATCCTATCCTATCCCCTATCCTATCCTATCCTCTATCCTATCCTATCCTCTATCCTATCCTATCCTCTATCCTATCCTATCCTCTATCCTATCCTATTCTCTATCCTATCCTATCCTCTATCCTATGCTATCCTCTATCGTATCCTATCCTTTATCCTATCCTATCCTCTATCCTATCCTATCCGCTATCCTATCCAATCCTATATCCTATTCTCTATCCTATCCTATCCTCTATGATATCCTATCCTCTATCCTATACTATCCTCTATCCTATCCTATCCTCTATCCTATCCTATCCTCTATCCTATCCTATCCTCTATCCTATCCTATCCTCTATCCTATCCTATCCTCTATCCTA
The DNA here is from genome assembly GCF_050948215.1 of Halictus rubicundus. Classification (NCBI taxonomy): domain Eukaryota; kingdom Metazoa; phylum Arthropoda; class Insecta; order Hymenoptera; family Halictidae; genus Halictus; species Halictus rubicundus. Next base: position 44,281 of record NW_027488970.1, on the reverse strand, counting down.
TCCTATCCACTATCCTATCCTATCCTCTATCCTATCCTATCCTCTATCCTATCCTATCCTATCCTATCCTCTATCCTATCCTATCCTATCCTCTATCCTATCCTCTATCCTATCCAATCCTATATCCTATTCTCCATCCTATCCTATCCTCTATCCTATCCTATCCTCTATCAGATCCTATCCTCTATCCTATCCTATCCTCTATCCTATCGTATCCTATCCTCTATCCTATCCTATCCTCTATCCTATCGTATCCTCTATCCTATCGTATCCTCTATCCTATCCTATCGTTTATCCTATCCTATCCTCTATCCTATCCTATTCTCTATCCTATCCTATCCTCTATCCTATCCTATCCTCTATCCTATCCTATCCTCTATCGTATATTATCCTCTATCCTATCCTATTCTCTATCCTATCCTATTCTCTATCCTATCCTATCCTCTATCCTATCCTATTCTCCATCCGATCCTATCCTCTATCCTATCTTATCCTCTATCCTATCCTATCCTCTATCCTATCCTATCCTCTATCCTATCCTATCCTATCCTATCCTATCCTCTATCCTATCCTATCCTCTATCCTATCCTATCCTATCCTATCCTATCCTCTATCCTATCCTATCCTCTATCCTATCGTATCCTCTATCCTATCGTATCCTCTATCCTATCCTATCGTTTATCCTATCCTATCCTCTATCCTATCCTATTCTCTATCCTATCCTATCCTCTATCCTATCCTATCCTCTATCCTATCCTATCCTCTATCGTATATTATCCTCTATCCTATCCTATTCTCTATCCTATCCTATTCTCTATCCTATCCTATCCTCTATCCTATCCTATTCTCCATCCGATCCTATCCTCTATCCTATCTTATCCTCTATCCTATCCTATCCTCTATCCTATCCTATCCTATCCTATCCTATCCTCTATCCTATCCTATCCTCTATCCTATCCTATCCTCTATCGTATATTATCCTCTATCCTATCCTATTCTCTATCCTATCCTATTCTCTATCCTATCCTATCCTCTATCCTAACCTATTCTCTATCCTATCCTATCCTCTATCCTATCCTATCCTCTATCCTATCCTATCCTCTATCCTATCCTATCCTCTATCCTATCCTATCCTCTATCCTATCCTATCCTCTATCCTATCTTATCCACTATCCTATCCTATCCTCTATCCTATCCTATCCTCTATCCTATCCTATCCTATCCTATCCTCTATCCTATCCTATCCTCTATCCTATCCTATCCTATCCTATCCTCTATCCTATCCTATCCTCTATCCTATCCTATCCTATCCTCTATCCTATCCTCTATCCTATCCAATCCTATATCCTATTCTCCATCCTATCCTATCCTCTATCCTATCCTATCCTCTATCAGATCCTATCCTATCCTCTATCCTATCCAATCCTATATCCTATTCTCCATCCTATCCTATCCTCTATCCTATCCTATCCTCTATCAGATCCTATCCTATCCTCTATCCTATCCTATTCTCTATCCTATCCTATCCTCTATCCTATCCTATCCTCTATCCTATCCTATCCTCTCTCCTATTCTATCCTCTATCCTATCCAATCCTATATCGTATCCTCTATCCTATCCTATCCTCTATCCTAGCCTATCCACTATCCTATCCTATCCTCTATCCTATCCTATCCTCTATCCTATCGTATCCTCTATCCTATCCTATCGTTTATCCTATCCTATCCTCTATCCTATCGTATCCTCTATCCTATCCTATCCCCTATCCTATCCTATCCTCTATCCTATCCTATCCTCTATCCTATCCTATCCTCTATCCTATCCTATCCTCTATCCTATCCTATCCTCTATCCTATCCTATCCTCTATCGTATATTATCCTCTATCCTATCCTATTCTCTATCCTATCCTATCCTCTATCCTATCCTATTCTCCATCCGATCCTATCCTCTATCCTATCTTATCCTCTATCCTATCCTATCCTCTATCCTATCCTATCCTCTATCCTATCCTATCCTCTCCTCTATCTTATCCTATCCTCTATCCTATCCTATCGTTTATCCTATCCTATCCTCTATCCTATCCTATCCTCTAACATATCCTATCCGCTATCCTATCCTATCCTCTATCCAATTCTATCCTCTATCCTATCCAATCCTATATCCTATTCTCTATCCTATCCTATCCTCTATCCTATCCTATTCTCTATCCTATCCTATCCTCTATCCTATCCTATCCTCCATCCTATACTATCCTCTATCGTATATTATCCTCTATCCTATCCTATTCTCTATCCTATCCTATTCTCTATCCTATCCTATCCTCTATCCTATCCTATCCTCTATCCTATCCTATCCTCTATCCTATCCTATCCTCTATCCTATCCTATCCTCTATCCTATCCTATCCTCTATCCTATCCTATCCTCTATCCTATTCTATCCTCTATCCTATCCAATCCTATATCCTATTCTCTATCCTATCCTATCCTCTATGATATCCTATCCTATATCCTAACCTATTCTCTATCCTATCCTATCCTCTATCCTATCCTATCCTCTATCCTATCCTATCCTCTATCCTATCCTATCCTCTATCCTATCCTATCCTCTATCCTATCCTCTCCTCTGTCCTATCCTATCCACTATCCTATCCTATCCTCTATCCTATCCTATCCTCTATCCTATCCTATCCTATCCTATCCTCTATCCTATCCTATCCTCTATCCTATCCTATCCTCTATCCTATCCTATCCTCTATCCTATCCTATCCTATCCTCTATCCTATCCTCTATCCTATCCAATCCTATATCCTATTCTCCATCCTATCCTATCCTCTATCCTATCCTATCCTCTATCAGATCCTATCCTCTATCCTATCCTATCCTCTATCCTATCGTATCCTATCCTCTATCCTATCCTATCCTCTATCCTATCGTATCCTCTATCCTATCGTATCCTCTATCCTATCCTATCGTTTATCCTATCCTATGCTCTATCCTATCCTATTCTCTATCCTATCCTATCCTCTATCCTATCCTCTATTCTATCCAATCCTATATCCTATCCTCTATCATATCCTATCCTCTATCCTATCCAATCCTATATCCTATCCTCTATCATATCCTATCCTCTATCCTATCCTATCCTCTATCCTATCCTATCCTATCCTCTATCCTATCCTATCCTCTATCCTATCCTATCCTCTATCGTATCCTATCCTCTATCCTATCCTATCCTCTATCCTATCCTATCCTCTATCCTATCCTATCCGCTATCCTATCCAATCCTATATCCTATTCTCTATTCTATCCTATCCTCTATCCTATCCTATCCTCTATCCTATCCTATCCTCTATCCTATCCTATTCTCTATCCTATCCTATCCTCTATCCTATCCTATCCTCTATCCTATCCTATCTTCTCTCCTATTCTATCCTCTATCCTATCCAATCCTATATCGTATCCTCTATCCTATCCTATCCTCTATCCTATCCTATCCACTATCCTATCCTATCCTCTATCCTATCCTATCCTCTATCCTATCGTATCCTCTATCCTATCCTATCGTTTATCCTATCCAATCCTCTATCCTATCCTATTCTCTATCCTATCCTATCCTCTATCCTATCCTATCCTCTATCCTATCCTATCCTCTATCCTATCCTATCCTCTATCGTATATTATCCTCTATCCTATCCTATTCTCTATCCTATCCTATTCTCTATCCTATCCTATCCTCTATCCTATCCTATTCTCCATCCGATCCTATCCTCTATCCTATCTTATCCTCTATCCTATCCTATCCTCTATCCTATCCTATCCTCTATCCTATCCTATCCTATCCTCTATCTTATCCTATCCTCTATCATATCCTATCCTCTATCCTATCCTATCGTTTATCCTATCCTATCCTCAATCGTATCCTATTCTCTATCCTATCCTATTCTCTATCCTATCCTATCCTCTATCCTATCCTATTCTCCATCCGATCCTATCCTCTATCCTATCTTATCCTCTATCCTATCCTATCCTCTATCCTATCCTATCCTCTATCCTATCCTATCCTATCCTCTATCCTATCCTATCCTCTATCCTATCCTATCCTCTATCCTATCCTATCCGCTATCCTATCCAATCCTATATCCTATTCTCTATTCTATCCTATCCTCTATCCTATCCTATCCTCTATCCTATCCTATCCTCTATCCTATCCTATTCTCTATCCTATCCTATCCTCTATCCTATCCTATCCTCTATCCTATCCAATCCTATATCCTATTCTCTATCCTATCCTATCCTCTATGATATCCTATCCTCTATCCTATACTATCCTCTATCCTATCCTATCCTCTATCCTATCCTATCCTCTATCCTATCCTATCCTCTATCCTATCCTATTCTCTATCCTATCCTATCCTCTATCCTATCCTATTCTCTATCCTATCCTATCCTCTATCCTATCCTATCCTGTATCCTATCCTATCCTCTATCCTATCCTATCCTCTATCCTATTCTATCCTCTATCCTATCCAATCCTATATCCTATTCTCTATCCTATCCTATCCTCTATGATATCCTATCCTCTATCCTAACCTATTCTCTATCCTATCCTATCCTCCATCCTATCCTATCCTATCCTCTATCCTATCCTATCGTCTATCCTATCATATCCTCTATCCTATCCTATCCCCTATCCTATCCTATCCTCTATCCTATCCTATCCTCTATCCTATCCTATCCTCTATCCTATCCTATTCTCTATCCTATCCTATCCTCTATCCTATGCTATCCTCTATCGTATCCTATCCTCTATCCTATCCTATCCTCTATCCTATCGTATCCTCTATCCTATCCTATCGTTTATCCTATCCTATGCTCTATCCTATCCTATTCTCTATCCTATCCTATCCTCTATCCTATGCTATCCTCTATCGTATCCTATCCTCTATCCTATCCTATCCTCTACCCTATCCTATCCTCTATCAGATCCTATCCTCTATCCTATCCTATCCTCTATCCTATCGTATCCTATCCTCTATCCTATCCTATCCTCTATCCTATCGTATCCTCTATCCTATCGTATCCTCTATCCTATCCTATCGTTTATCCTATCCTATGCTCTATCCTATCCTATTCTCTATCCTATCCTATCCTCTATCCTATCCTCTATTCTATCCAATCCTATATCCTATCCTCTATCATATCCTATCCTCTATCCTATCCTATCCTCTATCCTATCCTATCCTATCCTCTATCCTATCCTATCCTCTATCCTATCCTATCCTCTATCGTATCCTATCCTCTATCCTATCCTATCCTCTATCCTATCCTATCCTATCCGCTATCCTATCCAATCCTATATCCTATTCTCTATTCTATCCTATCCTATCCTCTATCCTATCGTATCCTCTATCCTATCCTATCCTATCCTATCCTCTATCCTATCCTATCCTCTATCCTATCCTATCCTCTATCCTATACTATCCGCTATCCTATCCAATCCTATATCCTATTCTCTATACTATCCTATCCTCTATGATATCCTATCCTCTATCCTAACCTATTCTCGATCCTATCCTATCCTCTATCCTATCCTATCCTATCCTCTATCCTATCCTCTATCCTATCCAATCCTATATCCTATTCTCCATCCTATCCTATCCTCTACCCTATCCTATCCTCTATCAGATCCTATCCTCTATCCTATCCTATCCTCTATCCTATCGTATCCTATCCTCTATCCTATCCTATCCTCTATCCTATCGTATCCTCTATCCTATCGTATCCTCTATCCTATCCTATCGTTTATCCTATCCTATGCTCTATCCTATCCTATTCTCTATCCTATCCTATCCTCTATCCTATGCTATCCTCTATCGTATCCTATCCTCTATCCTATCCTATCCTCTATCCTATCCTATCCTCTATCCTATCCAATCCTCTATCCTATCCTATCCTCTATCCTATCCTATCCTCTATCCTATCCTATCCTCTATCCTATCCTATCCTCTATCCTATTCTATCCTCTATCCTATCCAATCCTATATCCTATTCTCTATCCTATCCTACCCTCTATGATATCCTATCCTCTATCCTAACCTATTCTCTATCCTATCCTATCCTCTATCCTATCCTATCCTCTATCCTATCCTATCCTCTATCCTATCCTATCCTCTATCCTATCCTATCCTCTATCCTATCCTATCCTCTATCCTATCCTATCCACTATCCTATCCTATCCTCTATCCTATCCTATCATCTATCCTATCCTATCCTATCCTATCCTATCCTCTATCCTATCCTATCCTCTATCCTATCCTATCCTCTATCCTATACTATCCGCTATCCTATCCAATCCTATATCCTATTCTCTATCCTATCCTATCCTCTATGATATCCTATCCTCTATCCTAACCTATTCTCGATCCTATCCTATCCTCTATCCTATCCTATCCTATCCTCTATCCTATCCTCTATCCTATCCTCTATCCTATCCAATCCTATATCCTATTCTCCATCCTATCCTATCCTCTACCCTATCCTATCCTCTATCAGATCCTATCCTCTATCCTATCCTATCCTCTATCCTATCGTATCCTATCCTCTATCCTATCCTATCCTCTATCCTATCGTATCCTCTATCCTATCGTATCCTCTATCCTATCCTATCGTTTACCCTATCCTATGCTCTATCCTATCCTATTCTCTATCCTATCCTATCCTCTATCCTATCCTCTATTCTATCCAATCCTATATCCTATCCTCTATCATATCCTATCCTCTATCCTATCCTATCCTCTATCCTATCCTATCCTATCCTCTATCCTATCCTATCCTCTATCCTATCCTATCCTCTATCGTATCCTATCCTCTATCCTATCCTATCCTCTATCCTATCCTATCCTATCCGCTATCCTATCCAATCCTATATCCTATTCTCTATTCTATCCTATCCTCTATCCTATCCTATCCTCTATCCTATCCTATCCTCTATCCTATCCTATTCTCTATCCTATCCTATCCTCTATCCTATCCTATCCTCTATCCTATCCTATCCTCTCTCCTATTCTATCCTCTATCCTATCCAATCCTATATCGTATCCTCTATCCTATCCTATCCTCTATCCTATCCTATCCACTATCCTATCCTATCCTCTATCCTATCCTATCCTCTATCCTATCCTACCGTTTATCCTATCCTATCCTCTATCCTGTCCTATTCTCTATCCTATCCTATCCTCTATCCTATCCTATCCTCTATCGTATATTATCCTCTATCCTATCCTATTCTCTATCCTATTCTATCCTCTATCCTATCCTATTCTCCATCCGATCCTATTCTCTATCCTATCCTATCCTCTATCCTATCCTATTCTCCATCCGATCCTATCCTCTATCCTATCTTATCCTCTATCCTATCCTATCCTCTATCCTATCCTATCCTCTATCCTATCCTATCCTATCCTCTATCTTATCCTATCCTCTATCCTATCCTATCCTCTATCATATCCTATCCTCTATCCTATCCAATCCTATATCCTATTCTCTATCCTATCCTATCCTCTATGATATCCTATCCTCTATCCTAACCTATTCTCTATCCTATCCTATCCTCTATCCTATCCAATCCTATCCTCTATCATATCCTCTATCCTATCCTATCCCTTATCCTATCCTATCCTCTATCCTATCCTATCCTCTATCCTATCCTATTCTCTATCCTATCCTATCCTCTATCCTATCCTATCCTCTATCCTATCCTATTCTCCATCCTATCCTATCCTCTATCCTATCCTATCCTCTATCCTATCCTATCCTCTATCCTATCCTATTCTCTATCCTATCTTATCCTCTATCCTATCCTATCCTCTATCCTATCCTATCCTCTATCCTATCCTATCCTCTATCCTATCCTATCCTCTATCCTATCCTATCCTCTATCCTATCTTATCCACTATCCTATCCTATCCTCTATCCTATCCTATCCTCTATCCTATCCTATCCTATCCTATCCTCTATCCTATCCTATCCTCTATCCTATCCTATCCTATCCTATCCTCTATCCTATCCTATCCTCTATCCTATCCTATCCTATCCTCTATCCTATCCTCTATCCTATCCAATCCTATATCCTATTCTCCATACTATCCTATCCTCTATCCTATCCTATCCTCTATCAGATCCTATCCTCTATCCTATCCTATCCTCTATCCTATCCTATCCTCTATCCTATCCTATCCTCTATCCTATCCTATTCTCTATCCTATCCTATCTTTCTATCCTATCCTATCCTCTATCCTATCCTATCCTCTCTCCTATTCTATCCTCTATCCTATCCAATCCTATATCGTATCCTCTATCCTATCCTATCCTCTATCCTATCCTATCCACTATCCTATCCTATCCTCTATCCTATCCTATCCTCTATCCTATCGTATCCTCTATCCTATCCTATCGTTTATCCTATCCTATCCTCTATCCTATCCTATTCTCTATCCTATCCTATCCTCTATCCTATCCTATCCTCAATCCTATCCTATCCTCTATCGTATATTATCCTCTATCCTATCCTATTCTCTATCCTATCCTATTCTCTATCCTATCCTACCCTCTATCCTATCCTATTCTCCATCCGATCCTATCCTCTATCCTATCTTATCCTCTATCCTATCCTATCCTCTATCCTATCCTATCCTCTATCCTATCCTATCCTATCCTCTATCTTATCGTATCCTCTATCATATCCTATCTCTATCCTATCCTATCGTTGATCCTATCCTATCCTCTATCCTATCCTATCCTCTATCCTATCGTATCCTCTATCATATCCTATCCTCTATCCTATCCAATCCTATATCCTATTCTCTATCCTATCCTATCCTCTATGATATCCTATCCTCTATTCTAACCTATTCTCTATCCTATCCTATCCTCTATCCTATCCTATCCTATCCTCTATCCTATCCTCTATCCTATCCTATCCTATCGTTTATCCTATCCTATCCTCTATCCTATCCTATCCTCTAACATATCCTATCCGCTATCCTATCCTATCCTCTATCCTATTCTATCCTCTATCCTATCCAATCCTATATCCTATTCTCTATCCTATCCTATCCGCTATTCTATCCTATCCTCTATCCTATCCTATCCTCTATCCTATCATATCCTCTATCCTATCCTATCCCTATCCTATCCTATCCTCTATCCTATCCTATCCTCTATCCTATCCTATCCTCTATCCTATCCTATCCTCTATCCTATCCTATTCTCTATCCTATCCTATCCTCTATCCTATGCTATCCTCTATCGTATCCTATCCTTTATCCTATCCTATCCTCTATCCTATCCTATCCGCTATCCTATCCAATCCTATATCCTATTCTCTATCCTATCCTATCCTCTATGATATCCTATCCTCTATCCTATACTATCCTCTATCCTATCCTATCCTCTATCCTATCCTATCCCTATCCTATCCTATCCTCTATCCTATCCTATTCTCCATCCTATCCTATCCTCTATCCTATTCTATCCTCTATCCTATCCAATCCTATATCCTATTCTCTATCCTATCCTATCCGCTATTCTATCCTATCCTCTATCCTATCCTATCCTCTATCCTATCATATCCTCTATCCTATCCTATCCCCTATCCTATCCTATCCTCTATCCTATCCTATCCTCTATCCTATCCTATCCTCTATCCTATCCTATCCTCTATCCTATCCTATTCTCTATCCTATCCTATCCTCTATCCTATGCTATCCTCTATCCTATCCTATCGTTTATCCTATCCTATCCTCTATCCTATCCTATCCTCTATCCTATCCTATCCTCTATCCTATCCTATCGTTTATCCTATCCTATCCTCTATCCTATCCTATCGTTTATCCTATCCTATCCTCTATCCTATCCTATCCTCTATCCTATCCAATCCTCTATCCTATCCTATCCTCTATCCTATCCTATCCTCTATCCTATCCTATCCTCTATCCTATTCTATCCTCTATCCTATCCAATCCTATATCCTATTCTCTATCCTATCCTATCCTCTATGATATCCTATCCTCTATCCTAACCTATTCTCTATCCTATCCTATCCTCCATCCTATCCTATCATATCCTCTATCCTATCCTATCCCCTATCCTATCCTATCCTCTATCCTATCCTATCCTCTATCCTATCCTATCCTCTATCCTATCCTATCCTCTATCCTATCCTATTCTCTATCCTATCCTATCCTCTATCCTATCCTATCCACTATCCTATCCTATCCTCTATCCTATCCTATCCTCTATCCTATCCTATCCTATCCTATCCTCTATCCTATCCTATCCTCTATCCTATCCTATCCTATCCTCTATCCTATCCTCTATCCTATCCAATCCTATATCCTATTCTCCATCCTATCCTATCCTCTATCCTATCCTATCCTCTATCAGATCCTATCCTCTATCCTATCCTATCCTCTATCCTATCGTATCCTATCCTCTATCCTATCCTATCCTCTATCCTATCGTATCCTCTATCCTATCGTATCCTCTATCCTATCCTATCGTTTATCCTATCCTATCCTCTATCCTATCCTATTCTCTATCCTATCCTATCCTCTATCCTATCCTATCCTCTATCCTATCCTATCCTCTATCGTATATTATCCTCTATCCTATCCTATTCTCTATCCTATCCTATTCTCTATCCTATCCTATCCTCTATCCTATCCTATTCTCCATCCGATCCTATCCTCTATCCTATCTTATCCTCTATCCTATCCTATCCTATCCTCTATCCTATCCTATCCTATCCTATCCTATCCTCTATCCTATCCTATCCTCTATCCTATCCTATCCTCTATCGTATATTATCCTCTATCCTATCCTATTCTCTATCCTATCCTATTCTCTATCCTATCCTATCCTCTATCCTATCCTATTCTCCATCCGATCCTATCCTCTATCATATCCTATCCTCTATCCTATCCTATCGTTTATCCTATCCTATCCTCTATCCTATCCTATCCTCTAACATATCCTATCCGCTATCCTATCCTATCCTCTATCCTATTCTATCCTCTATCCTATCCAATCCTATATCCTATACTCTATCCTATCCTATCCTCTATTCTATCCTATCCTCTATCCTATCCTATCCTCTATCCTATCATATCCTCTATCCTATCCTATTCTCTATCCTATCCTATCCTCTATCCTATCCTATTCTCTATCCTATCCTATCCTCTATCCTATGCTATCCTCTATCCTATCCTATTCTCCATCCTATCCTATCCTCTATCCTATCCTATCCTCTATCCTATCCTATCCTCTATCCTATCCTATTATCTATCCTATCCTATCCTATCCTCTATCCTATCCTATCCTCTATCATATCCTATCCTCTATCCTATCCTATCGTTTATCCTATCCTATCCTCTATCCTATCCTATCCTCTATCCTATCCTATCCTCTATCCTATCCTATCCTCTATCCTATCCAATCCTCTATCCTATCCTATCCTCTATCCTATCCTATCCTCTATCCTATCCTATCCTCTATCCTATTCTATCCTCTATCCTATCCAATCCTATATCCTATTCTCTATCCTATCCTATCCTCTATGATATCCTATCCTCTATCCTAACCTATTCTCTATCCTATCCTATCCTCCATCCTATCCTATCATATCCTCTATCCTATCCTATCCCCTATCCTATCCTATCCTCTATCCTATCCTATCCTCTATGATATCCTATCCTCTATCCTAACCTATTCTCTATCCTATCCTATTCTCTATCCTATCTTATCCTCTATCCTATCCTATCCTCTATCCTATCCTATCCTCTATCCTATCCAATCCTCCATCCTATCCTATCCTCTATCCTATCCTATCCTCTATCCTATCCTATCCTCTATCCTATCCTATCCTCTATCCTATTCTATCCTCTATCCTATCCAATCCTATATCCTATTCTCTATCCTATCCTATCCTCTATGATATCCTATCCTCTATCCTAACCTATTCTCTATCCTATCCTATCCTCTATCCTATCCTATCCTCTATCCTATCCTATCCTCTATCCTATCCTATCCTCTATCCTATCCTATCCTCTATCCTATCATATCCTCTATCCTATCTTATCCACTATCCTATCCTATCCTCTATCCTATCCTATCCTCTATCCTATCCTATCCTATCCTATCCTCTATCCTATCCTATCCTCTATCCTATCCTATCCTATCCTGTCCTCTATCCTATCCTATCCTCTATCCTATCCTATCCTATCCTCTATCCTATCCTCTATCCTATCCAATCCTATATCCTATTCTCCATCCTATCCTATCCTCTATCCTATCCTATCCTCTATCAGATCCTATCCTATCCTCTATCCTATCCTATTCTCTATCCTATCCTATCCTCTATCCTATCCTATCCTCTATCCTATCCTATCCTCTATCCTATCCTATCCTCTCTCCTATTCTATCCTCTATCCTATCCAATCCTATATCGTATCCTCTATCCTATCCTATCCTCTATCCTATCCTATCCACTATCCTATCCTATCCTCTATCCTATCCTATCCTCTATCCTATCGTATCCTCTATCCTATCCTATCGTTTATCCTATCCTATCCTCTATCCTATCCTATCCTCTATCCTATCCTATCCCCTATCCTATCCTATCCTCTATCCTATCCTATCCTCTATCCTATCCTATCCTCTATCCTATCCTATCCTCTATCCTCTATCCTATCCTATCCTCTATCCTATCCTATCCTCTATCGTATATTATCCTCTATCCTATCCTATTCTCTATCCTATCCTATTCTCTATCCTATCCTATCCTCTATCCTATCCTATTCTCCATCCGATCCTATCCTCTATCCTATCTTATCCTCTATCCTATCCTATCCTCTATCCTATCCTATCCTCTATCCTATCCTATCCTCTCCTCTATCTTATCCTATCCTCTATCCTATCCTATCGTTTATCCTATCCTATCCTCTATCCTATCCTATCCTCTAACATATCCTATCCGCTATCCTATCCTATCCTCTATCCAATTCTATCCTCTATCCTATCCAATCCTATATCCTATTCTCTATCCTATCCTATCCTCTATCCTATCCTATTCTCCATCCGATCCTATCCTCTATCCTATCTTATCCTCTATCCGATCCTATCCTCTATCCTATCCTATCCTCTATCCTATCCTATCCCCTATCGTATCCTATCCTTTATCCTATCCTATCCTCTATCCTATCCTATCCGCTATCCTATCCAATCCTATATCCTATTCTCTATCCTATCCTATCCTCTATGATATCCTATCCTCTATCCTATACTATCCTCTATCCTATCCTATCCTCTATCCTATCCTATCCTCTATCCTATCCCATCCTCTATCCTATCCTATTCTCTATCCTATCCTATCCTCTATCCTATCCTATTCTCTATCCTATCCTATCCTCTATCCTATCCTATCCTCTATCCTATCCTATTCTCCATCCTATCCTATCCTCTATCCTATCCTATCCTCTATCCTATCCTATCCTCTATCCTATCCTATCCTCTATCCTATCCTATCCTATCCTCTATCCTATCCTATCCTCTATCATATCCTATCCTCTATCCTATCCTATCGTTTATCCTATCCTATCCTCTATCCTATCCTATCCTCTATCCTATCCTATCCTCTATCCTATCGTATCCTCTATCCTATCCTATCGTTTATCCTATCCTATGCTCTATCCTATCCTATTCTCTATCCTATCCTATCCTCTATCCTATCCTCTATTCTATCCAATCCTATATCCTATCCTCTATCATATCCTATCCTCTATCCTATCCAATCCTATATCCTATCCTCTATCATATCCTATCCTCTATCCTATCCTATCCTCTATCCTATCCTATCCTATCCTCTATCCTATCCTATCCTCTATCCTATCCTATCCTCTATCGTATCCTATCCTCTATCTATCCTATCCTCTATCCTATCCTATCTCTATCCTATCCTATCCGCTATCCTATCCAATCCTATATCCTATCTCTATTCTATCCTATCCTCTATCCTATCCTATCCTCTATCCTATCCTATCCTCTATCCTATCCTATTCTCTATCCTATCCTATCCTCTATCCTATCCTATCCTCTATCCTATCCTATCCTCTCTCCTATTCTATCCTCTATCCTATCCAATCCTATATCGTATCCTCTATCCTATCCTATCCTCTATCCTATCGTATCCTCTATCCTATCCTATCGTTTATCCTATCCAATCCTCTATCCTATCCTATTCTCTATCCTATCCTATCCTCTATCCTATCCTATCCTCTATCCTATCCTATCCTCTATCGTATATTATCCTCTATCCTATCCTATTCTCTATCCTATCCTATTCTCTATCCTATCCTATCCTCTATCCTATCCTATTCTCCATCCGATCCTATCCTCTATCCTATCTTATCCTCTATCCTATCCTATCCTCTATCCTATCCTATCCTCTATCCTATCCTATCCTATCCTCTATCTATCCTATCCTCTATCATATCCTATCCTCTATCCTATCCTATCGTTTATCCTATCCTATCCTCTATCGTATCCTATTCTCTATCCTATCCTATTCTCTATCCTATCCTATCCTCTATCCTATCCTATTCTCCATCCGATCCTATCCTCTATCCTATCTTATCCTCTATCCTATCCTATCCTCTATCCTATCCTATCCTCTATCCTATCCTATCCTATCCTCTATCCTATCCTATCCTCTATCCTATCCTATCCTCTATCCTATCCTATCCGCTATCCTATCCAATCCTATATCCTATTCTCTATTCTATCCTATCCTCTATCCTATCCTATCCTCTATCCTATCCTATCCTCTATCCTATCCTATCTCTATCCTATCCTATCCTCTATCCTATCCTATCCTCTATCCTATCCTATCCTCTCTCCTATTCTATCCTCTATCCTATCCAATCCTATATCGTATCCTCTATCCTATCCTATCCTCTATCCTATCCTATCCACTATCCTATCCTATCCTCTATCCTATACTATCCTCTATCCTATCGTATCCTCTATCCTATCCTATCGTTAATCCTATCCAATCCTCTATCCTATCCTATTCTCTATCCTATCCTATCCTCTTTCCTATCCTATCCTCTATCCTATCCTATCCTCTATCGTATATTATCCTCTATCCTATCCTATTCTCTTTCCTATCCTATTCTCTAATCCTATCCTATCCTCTATCCTATCCTATTCTCCATCCGATCCTATCCTCTATCCTATCTTATCTCTATCCTATCCTATCCTCTATCCTATCCTATCCTCTATCCTATCCTATCCTATCCTCT
Organism: Halictus rubicundus; assembly: GCF_050948215.1. Taxonomy (NCBI): domain Eukaryota; kingdom Metazoa; phylum Arthropoda; class Insecta; order Hymenoptera; family Halictidae; genus Halictus; species Halictus rubicundus. The sequence goes on along the minus strand of NW_027488970.1, from coordinate 28,924 downwards.
ATCTTATCCTATCCTCTATCATATCCTATCCTCTATCCTATCCTATCGTTTATCCTATCCTATCCTCTATCGTATCCTATTCTCTATCCTATCCTATTCTCTATCCTATCCTATCCTCTATCCTATCCTATTCTCCATCCGATCCTATCCTCTATCCTATCTTATCCTCTATCTATCCTATCCTCTATCCTATCCTATCCTCTATCCTATCCTATCCTATCCTCTATCTTATCCTATCCTCTATCATATCCTATCCTCTATCCTATCCTATCGTTTATCCTATCCTATCCTCTATCCTATCCTATCCTCTATCCTATCCTATTCTCTATCCTATCCTATCCTCTATCCCATCCTATCCTCTATCCTATCCTATCCTCTATCCTATCCTATCCTCTATCCTATCCTATCCTCTATCCTATCCTATCCTCTATCCTATCCTATCCTCTATCCTATCCTATCCTCTATCATATCCTATCCTCTATCCTATCCAATCCTATATCCTATTCTTTATCCTATCCTAATCCTCTATGATATCCTATCCTCTATCCTAACCTATTCTCTATCCTATCCTATCCTCTATCCTATCCTCTATCCTATCCTCTATCTATCCTCTATCCTCTATCCTATCCTATCGTTTATCCTATCCTATCCTCTATCCTATCCTATCCTCTAACATATCCTATCCGCTATCCTATCCTATCCTCTATCCTATTCTATCCTCTATCCTATCCAATCCTATATCCTATTCTCTATCCTATCCTGTCCTCTATTCTATCCTATCCTCTATCCTATCCTATCCTCTATCCTATCATATCCTCTATCCTATCCTATCCCCTATCCTATCCTATCCTCTATCCTATCCTATCCTCTATCCTATCCTATTCTCTATCCTATCCTATCCTCTATCCTATGCTATCCTCTATCGTATCCTATCCTTTATCTATCCTATCCTCTATCCTATCCTATCCGCTATCCTATCCATCCTATATCCTATTCTCTATCCTATCCTATCCTCTATGATATCCTATCCTCTATCCTATACTATCCTCTATCCTATCCTATCCTCTATCCTATCCTATCCTCTATCCTATCCTATCCTCTATCCTATCCTATTCTTATCCTATCCTATCCTCTATCCTATCCTATTCTCTATCCTATCCTATCCTCTATCCTATCCTATCCTCTATCCTATCCTATCCTCTATCCTATCCTATCCTCTATCCTATTCTATCCTCTATCCTATCCAATCCTATATCCTATTCTCTATCCTATCCTATCCTCTATGATATCCTATCCTATATCCTAACCTATTCTCTATCCTATCCTATCCTCTATCCTATCCTATTCTCTATCCTATCCTATCCTCTATGATATCCTATCCTATATCCTAACCTATTCTCTATCCTATCCTATCCTCTATCCTATCCTATCCTCTATCCTATCCTATCCTCTATCCTATCCTATCCTCTATCCTATCCTATCCTCTATCCTATCCTCTCCTCTGTCCTATCCTATCCACTATCCTATCCTATCCTCTATCCTATCCTATCCTCTATCCTATCCTATCCTATCCTATCCTCTATCCTATCCTATCCTCTATCCTATCCTATCCTCTATCCTATCCTATCCTCTATCCTATCCTATCCTATCCTCTATCTATCCTCTATCCTATCCAATCCTATATCCTATTCTCCATCCTATCCTATCCTCTATCCTATCCTATCCTCTATCAGATCCTATCCTCTATCCTATCCTATCCTCTATCCTATCGTATCCTATCCTCTATCCTATCCTATCCTCTATCCTATCGTATCCTCTATCCTATCGTATCCTCTATCCTATCCTATCGTTTATCCTATCCTATGCTCTATCCTATCCTATTCTCTATCCTATCCTATCCTCTATCCTATCCTCTATTCTATCCAATCCTATATCCTATCCTCTATCATATCCTATCCTCTATCCTATCCAATCCTATATCCTATCCTCTATCATATCCTATCCTCTATCCTATCCTATCCTCTATCCTATCCTATCCTATCCTCTATCCTATCCTATCCTCTATCCTATCCTATCCTCTATCGTATCCTATCCTCTATCCTATCCTATCCTCTATCTATCCTATCCTCTATCCTATCCTATCCGCTATCCTATCCAATCCTATATCCTATTCTCTATTCTATCCTATCCTCTATCCTATCCTATCCTCTATCCTATCCTATCCTCTATCCTATCCTATTCTCTATCCTATCCTATCCTCTATCCTATCCTATCCTCTATCCTATCCTATCCTCCCTCCTATTCTATCCTCTATCCTATCCAATCCTATATCGTATCCTCTATCCTATCCTATCCTCTATCCTATCCTATCCACTATCCTATCCTATCCTCTATCCTATCCTATCCTCTATCCTATCGTATCCTCTATCCTATCCTATCGTTTATCCTATCCAATCCTCTATCCTATCCTATTCTCTATCCTATCCTATCCTCTATCCTATCCTATCCTCTATCCTATCCTATCCTCTATCCTATCCTATCCTCTATCGTATATTATCCTCTATCCTATCCTATTCTCTATCCTATCCTATTCTCTATCCTATCCTATCCTCTATCCTATCTTATCCTCTATCCTATCCTATCCTCTATCCTATCCTATCCTCTATCCTATCCTATCCTCTATCTTATCCTATCCTCTATCATATCCTATCCTCTATCCTATCCTATCGTTTATCCTATCCTATCCTCAATCGTATCCTATTCTCTATCCTATCCTATTCTCTATCCTATCCTATCCTCTATCCTATCCTATTCTCCATCCGATCCTATCCTCTATCCTATCTTATCCTCTATCCTATCCTATCCTCTATCCTATCCTATCCTCTATCCTATCCTATCCTATCCTCTATCCCTATCCTATCCTCTATCCTATCCTATCCTCTATCCTATCCTATCCGCTATCCTATCCAATCCTATATCCTATTCTCTATTCTATCCTATCCTCTATCCTATCCTATCCTCTATCCTATCCTATTCCTCTATCCTATCCTATTCTCTATCCTATCCTATCCTCTATCCTATCCTATCCTCTATCCTATCCTATCCTCTCTCCTATTCTATCCTCTATCCTATCCAATCCTATATCGTATCCTCTATCCTATCCTATCCTCTATCCTATCCTATCCACTATCCTATCCTATCCTCTATCCTATCCTATCCTCTATCCTATCGTATCCTCTATCCTATCCTATCGTTTATCCTATCCAATCCTCTATCCTATCCTATTCTCTATCCTATCCTATCCTCTATCCTATCCTATCCTCTATCCTATCCTATCCTCTATCGTATATTATCCTCTATCCTATCCTATTCTCTATCCTATCCTATTCTCTATCCTATCCTATCCTCTATCCTATCCTATTCTCCATCCGATCCTATCCTCTATCCTATCATATCCTCTATCCTATCCTATCCTCTATCCTATCCTATCCTCTATCCTATCCTATCCTATCCTCTATCTTATCCTATCCACTATCATATCCTATCCTCTATCCTATCCATCGTTTATCCTATCCTATCCTCTATCGTATCCTATTCTCTATCCTATCCTATTCCTCTATCCTATCCTATCCTCTATCCTATCCTATTCTCCATCCGATCTATCCTCTATCCTATCTTATCCTCTATCCTATCCTATCCTCTATCCTATCATATCCTCTATCCTATCCTATCCCCTATCCTATCCTATCCTCTATCCTATCCTATCCTCTATCCTATCCTATCCTCTATCCCATCCTATCCTCTATCCTATCCTATCCTCAATCCTATCCTATCCTCTATCCTATCCTATCCACTATCCTATCCTATCCTCTATCCTATCCTATCCTCTATCCTATCCTATCCTCTATCCTATCCTATCCTCTATCCTAACCTATCCACTATCCTATCCTATCCTCTATCCTATCCTATCCTCTATCCTATCCTATCCTATCCTATCCTCTATCCTATCCTATCCTCTATCCTATCCTATCCTATCCTCTATCCTATCCTCTATCCTATCCAATCCTATATCCTATTCTCCATCCTATCCTATCCTCTATCCTATCCTATCCTCTATCAGATCCTATCCTCTATCCTATCCTATCCTCTATCCTATCGTATCCTATCCTCTATCCTATCCTATCCTCTATCCTATCGTATCCTCTATCCTATCGTATCCTCTATCCTATCCTATCGTTTATCCTATCCTATCCTCTATCCTATCCTATTCTCTATCCTATCCTATCCTCTATCCTATCCTATCCTCTATCCTATCCTATCCTCTATCGTATATTATCCTCTATCCTATCCTATTCTCTATCCTATCCTATTCTCTATCCTATCCTATCCTCTATCCTATCCTATTCTCCATCCGATCCTATCCTCTAACCAATCTTATCCTCTAACCTATCCTATCCTATCCTCTATCCTATCCTATCCTATCCTATCCTATCCTCTATCCTATCCTATCCTCTATCCTATCCTATCCTCTATCGTATATTATCCTCTATCCTATCCTATTCTCCATCCTATCCTATTCTCTATCCTATCCTATCCTCTATCCTATCCTATTCTCCATCCGATCCTATCCTCTATCATATCCTATCCTCTATCCTATCCTATCGTTTATCCTATCCTATCCTCTATCCTATCCTATCCTCTAACATATCCTATCCGCTATCCTATCCTATCCTCTATCCTATTCTATCCTCTATCCTATCCAATCCTATATCCTATACTCTATCCTATCCTATCCTCTATTCTATCCTATCCTCTATCCTATCCTATCCTCTATCCTATCATATCCTCTATCCTATCCTATTCTCTATCCTATCCTATCCTCTATCCTATCCTATTCTCTATCCTATCCTATCCTCTATCCTATGCTATCCTCTATCCTATCCTATTCTCCATCCTATCCTATCCTCTATCCTATCCTATCCTCTATCCTATCCTATCCTCTATCCTATCCTATTATCTATCCTATCCTATCCTATCCTCTATCCTATCCTATCCTCTATCATATCCTATCCTCTATCCTATCCTATCGTTTATCCTATCCTATCCTCTATCCTATCCTATCCTCTATCCTATCCTATCCTCTATCCTATCCTATCCTCTATCCTATCCAATCCTCTATCCTATCCTATCCTCTATCCTATCCTATCCTCTATCCTATCCTATCCTCTATCCTATTCTATCCTCTATCCTATCCAATCCTATATCCTATTCTCTATCCTATCCTATCCTCTATGATATCCTATCCTCTATCCTAACCTATTCTCTATCCTATCCTATCCTCCATCCTATCCTATCATATCCTCTATCCTATCCTATCCCCTATCCTATCCTATCCTCTATCCTATCCTATCCTCTATGATATCCTATCCTCTATCCTAACCTATTCTCTATCCTATCCTATTCTCTATCCTATCTTATCCTCTATCCTATCCTATCCTCTATCCTATCCTATCCTCTATCCTATCCAATCCTCCATCCTATCCTATCCTCTATCCTATCCTATCCTCTATCCTATCCTATCCTCTATCCTATCCTATCCTCTATCCTATTCTATCCTCTATCCTATCCAATCCTATATCCTATTCTCTATCCTATCCTATCCTCTATGATATCCTATCCTCTATCCTAACCTATTCTCTATCCTATCCTATCCTCTATCCTATCCTATCCTCTATCCTATCCTATCCTCTATCCTATCCTATCCTCTATCCTATCCTATCCTCTATCCTATCATATCCTCTATCCTATCTTATCCACTATCCTATCCTATCCTCTATCCTATCCTATCCTCTATCCTATCCTATCCTATCCTATCCTCTATCCTATCCTATCCTCTATCCTATCCTATCCTATCCTATCCTCTATCCTATCCTATCCTCTATCCTATCCTATCCTATCCTCTATCCTATCCTCTATCCTATCCAATCCTATATCCTATTCTCCATCCTATCCTATCCTCTATCCTATCCTATCCTCTATCAGATCCTATCCTATCCTCTATCCTATCCTATTCTCTATCCTATCCTATCCTCTATCCTATCCTATCCTCTATCCTATCCTATCCTCTCTCCTATTCTATCCTCTATCCTATCCAATCCTATATCGTATCCTCTATCCTATCCTATCCTCTATCCTATCCTATCCACTATCCTATCCTATCCTCTATCCTATCCTATCCTCTATCCTATCGTATCCTCTATCCTATCCTATCGTTTATCCTATCCTATCCTCTATCCTATCCTATCCTCTATCCTATCCTATCCCCTATCCTATCCTATCCTCTATCCTATCCTATCCTCTATCCTATCCTATCCTCTATCCTATCCTATCCTCTATCCTCTATCCTATCCTATCCTCTATCCTATCCTATCCTCTATCGTATATTATCCTCTATCCTATCCTATTCTCTATCCTATCCTATTCTCTATCCTATCCTATCCTCTATCCTATCCTATTCTCCATCCGATCCTATCCTCTATCCTATCTTATCCTCTATCCTATCCTATCCTCTATCCTATCCTATCCTCTATCCTATCCTATCCTCTCCTCTATCTTATCCTATCCTCTATCCTATCCTATCGTTTATCCTATCCTATCCTCTATCCTATCCTATCCTCTAACATATCCTATCCGCTATCCTATCCTATCCTCTATCCAATTCTATCCTCTATCCTATCCAATCCTATATCCTATTCTCTATCCTATCCTATCCTCTATCCTATCCTATTCTCCATCCGATCCTATCCTCTATCCTATCTTATCCTCTATCCTATCCTATCCTCTATCCTATCCTATCCTCTATCCTATCCTATCCCCTATCGTATCCTATCCTTTATCCTATCCTATCCTCTATCCTATCCTATCCGCTATCCTATCCAATCCTATATCCTATTCTCTATCCTATCCTATCCTCTATGATATCCTATCCTCTATCCTATACTATCCTCTATCCTATCCTATCCTCTATCCTATCCTATCCTCTATCCTATCCCATCCTCTATCCTATCCTATTCTCTATCCTATCCTATCCTCTATCCTATCCTATTCTCTATCCTATCCTATCCTCTATCCTATCCTATCCTCTATCCTATCCTATTCTCCATCCTATCCTATCCTCTATCCTATCCTATCCTCTATCCTATCCTATCCTCTATCCTATCCTATCCTCTATCCTATCCTATCCTATCCTCTATCCTATCCTATCCTCTATCATATCCTATCCTCTATCCTATCCTATCGTTTATCCTATCCTATTCTCTATCCTATCCTATCCTCTATCCTATCCTCTATTCTATCCAATCCTATATCCTATCCTCTATCATATCCTATCCTCTATCCTATCCAATCCTATATCCTATCCTCTATCATATCCTATCCTCTATCCTATCCTATCCTCTATCCTATCCTATCCTATCCTCTATCCTATCCTATCCTCTATCCTATCCTATCCGCTATCCTATCCAATCCTATATCCTATTCTCTATTCTATCCTATCCTCTATCCTATCCTATCCTCTATCCTATCCTATCCTCTATCCTATCCTATTCTCTATCCTATCCTATCCTCTATCCTATCCTATCCTCTATCCTATCCTATCCTCTCTCCTATTCTATCCTCTATCCTATCCAATTCTATATCGTATCCTCTATCCTATCCTATCCTCTATCCTATCCTATCCACTATCCTATCCTATCCTCTATCCTATCCCATCCTCTATCCTATCGTATCCTCTATCCTATCCTATCGTTTATCCTATCCAATCCTCTATCCTATCCTATTCTCTATCCTATCCTATCCTCTATCCTATCCTATCCTCTATCCTATCCTATCCTCTATCGTATATTATCCTCTATCCTATCCTATTCTCTATCCTATCCTATTCTCTATCCTATCCTATCCTCTATCCTATCCTATTCTCCATCCGATCCTATCCTCTATCCTATCTTATCCTCTATCCTATCCTATCCTCTATCCTATCCTATCCTCTATCCTATCCTATCCTATCCTCTATCTTATCCTATCCTCTATCATATCCTATCCTCTATCCTATCCTATCGTTTATCCTATCCTATCCTCTATCGTATCCTATTCTCTATCCTATCCTATTCTCTATCCTATCCTATCCTCTATCCTATCCTATTCTCCATCCGATCCTATCCTCTATCCTATCTTATCCTCTATCCTATCCTATCCTCTATCCTATCCTATCCTCTATCCTATCCTATCCTATCCTCTATCCTATCCTATCCTCTATCCTATCCTATCCTCTATCCTATCCTATCCGCTATCCTATCCAATCCTATATCCTATTCTCTATTCTATCCTATCCTCTATCCTATCCTATCCTCTATCCTATCCTATCCTCTATCCTATCCTATTCTCTATCCTATCCTATCCTCTATCCTATCCTATCCTCTATCCTATCCTATCCTCTCTCCTATTCTATCCTCTATCCTATCCAATCCTATATCGTATCCTCTATCCTATCCTATCCTCTATCCTATCCTATCCACTATCCTATCCTATCCTCTATCCTATCCTATCCTCTATCCTATCGTATCCTCTATCCTATCCTATCGTTATCCTATCCAATCCTCTATCCTATCCTATTCTCTATCCTATCCTATCCTCTATCCTATCCTATCCTCTATCCTATCCTATCCTCTATCGTATATTATCCTCTATCCTATCCTATTCTCTATCCTATCCTATTCTCTATCCTATCCTATCCTCTATCCTATCCTATTCTCCATCCGATCCTATCCTCTATCCTATCTTATCCTCTATCCTATCCTATCCTCTATCCTATCCTATCCTCTATCCTATCCTATCCTATCCTCTATCTTATCCTATCCTCTATCATATCCTATCCTCTATCCTATCCTATCGTTTATCCTATCCTATCCTCTATCGTATCCTATTCTCTATCCTATCCTATTCTCTATCCTATCCTATCCTCTATCCTATCCTATTCTCCATCCGATCCTATCCTCTATCCTATCTTATCCTCTATCCTATCCTATCCTCTATCCTATCCTATCCTCTATCCTATCCTATCCTATCCTCTATCCTATCCTATCCTCTATCCTATCCTATCCTCTATCCTATCCTATCCGCTATCCTATCCAATCCTATATCCTATTCTCTATTCTATCCTATCCTCTATCCTATCCTATCCTCTATCCTATCCTATCCTCTATCCTATCCTATTCTCTATCCTATCCTATCCTCTATCCTATCCTATCCTCTATCCTATCCTATCCTCTCTCCTATTCTATCCTCTATCCTATCCAATCCTATATCGTATCCTCTATCCTATCCTATCCTCTATCCTATCCTATCCACTATCCTATCCTATCCTCTATCCTATCCTATCCTCTATCCTATCGTATCCTCTATCCTATCCTATCGTTTATCCTATCCAATCCTCTATCCTATCCTATTCTCTATCCTATCCTATCCTCTATCCTATCCTATCCTCTATCCTATCCTATCCTCTATCGTATATTATCCTCTATCCTATCCTATTCTCTATCCTATCCTATTCTCTATCCTATCCTATCCTCTATCCTATCCTATTCTCCATCCGATCCTATCCTCTATCCTATCTTATCCTCTATCCTATCCTATCCTCTATCCTATCCTATCCTCTATCCTATCCTATCCTATCCTCTATCTTATCCTATCCTCTATCATATCCTATCCTCTATCCTATCCTATCGTTTATCCTATCCTATCCTCTATCGTATCCTATTCTCTATCCTATCCTATTCTCTATCCTATCCTATCCTCTATCCTATCCTATTCTCCATCCGATCCTATCCTCTATCCTATCTTATCCTCTATCCTATCCTATCCTCTATCCTATCCTATCCTCTATCCTATCCTATTCTCTATCCTATCCTATCCTCTATCCCATCCTATCCTCTATCCTATCCTATCCTCTATCCTATCCTATCCTCTATCCTATCCTATCCTCTATCCTATCCTATCCTCTATCCTATCCTATCCTCTATCCTATCCTATCCTCTATCCTATCCTATCCTCTATCATATCCTATCCTCTATCCTATCCAATCCTATATCCTATTCTCTATCCTATCCTATCCTCTATGATATCCTATCCTCTATCCTAACCTATTCTCTATCCTATCCTATCCTCTATCCTATCCTCTATCCTATCCTCTATCCTATCCTCTATCCTCTATCCTATCCTATCGTTTATCCTATCCTATCCTCTATCCTATCCTATCCTCTAACATATCCTATCCGCTATCCTATCCTATCCTCTATCCTATTCTATCCTCTATCCTATCCAATCCTATATCCTATTCTCTATCCTATCCTGTCCTCTATTCTATCCTATCCTCTATCCTATCCTATCCTCTATCCTATCATATCCTCTATCCTATCCTATCCCCTATCCTATCCTATCCTCTATCCTATCCTATCCTCTATCCTATCCTATTCTCTATCCTATCCTATCCTCTATCCTATGCTATCCTCTATCGTATCCTATCCTTTATCCTATCCTATCCTCTATCCTATCCTATCCGCTATCCTATCCAATCCTATATCCTATTCTCTATCCTATCCTATCCTCTATGATATCCTATCCTCTATCCTATACTATCCTCTATCCTATCCTATCCTCTATCCTATCCTATCCTCTATCCTATCCTATCCTCTATCCTATCCTATTCTCTATCCTATCCTATCCTCTATCCTATCCTATTCTCTATCCTATCCTATCCTCTATCCTATCCTATCCTCTATCCTATCCTATCCTCTATCCTATCCTATCCTCTATCCTATTCTATCCTCTATCCTATCCAATCCTATATCCTATTCTCTATCCTATCCTATCCTCTATGATATCCTATCCTATATCCTAACCTATTCTCTATCCTATCCTATCCTCTATCCTATCCTATTCTCTATCCTATCCTATCCTCTATGATATCCTATCCTATATCCTAACCTATTCTCTATCCTATCCTATCCTCTATCCTATCCTATCCTCTATCCTATCCTATCCTCTATCCTATCCTATCCTATCCTCTATCCTATCCTATCCTCTATCCTATCCTATCCTCTATCCTATCCTATCCTATCCTATCCTCTATCCTATCCTATCCTCTATCCTATCCTATCCTCTATCCTATCCTATCCTCTATCCTATCCTATCCTCTATCCTATCCTATCCTATCCTCTATCCTATCCTCTATCCTATCCAATCCTATATCCTATTCTCCATCCTATCCTCTATCCTATCCAATCCTATATCCTATTCTCCATCCTATCCTATCCTCTATCCTATCCTATCCTCTATCAGATCCTATCCTCTATCCTATCCTATCCTCTATCCTATCGTATCCTATCCTCTATCCTATCCTATCCTCTATCCTATCGTATCCTCTATCCTATCCTATCCTCTATCCTATCCTATCGTTTATCCTATCCTATGCTCTATCCTATCCTATTCTCTATCCTATCCTATCCTCTATCCTATCCTCTATTCTATCCAATCCTATATCCTATCCTCTATCATATCCTATCCTCTATCCTATCCAATCCTATATCCTATCCTCTATCATATCCTATCCTCTATCCTATCCTATCCTCTATCCTATCCTATCCTATCCTCTATCCTATCCTATCCTCTATCCTATCCTATCCTCTATCGTATCCTATCCTCTATCCTATCCTATCCTCTATCCTATCCTATCCTCTATCCTATCCTATCCGCTATCCTATCCAATCCTATATCCTATTCTCTATTCTATCCTATCCTCTATCCTATCCTATCCTCTATCCTATCCTATCCTCTATCCTATCCTATTCTCTATCCTATCCTATCCTCTATCCTATCCTATCCTCTATCCTATCCTATCCTCTCTCCTATTCTATCCTCTATCCTATCCAATCCTATATCGTATCCTCTATCCTATCCTATCCTCTATCCTATCCTATCCACTATCCTATCCTATCCTCTATCCTATCCTATCCTCTATCCTATCGTATCCTCTATCCTATCCTATCGTTTATCCTATCCAATCCTCTATCCTATCCTATTCTCTATCCTATCCTATCCTCTATCCTATCCTATCCTCTATCCTATCCTATCCTCTATCCTATCCTATCCTCTATCGTATATTATCCTCTATCCTATCCTATTCTCTATCCTATCCTATTCTCTATCCTATCCTATCCTCTATCCTATCCTATTCTCCATCCGATCCTATCCTCTATCCTATCTTATCCTCTATCCTATCCTATCCTCTATCCTATCCTATCCTCTATCCTATCCTATCCTATCCTCTATCTTATCCTATCCTCTATCATATCCTATCCTCTATCCTATCCTATCGTTTATCCTATCCTATCCTCAATCGTATCCTATTCTCTATCCTATCCTATTCTCTATCCTATCCTATCCTCTATCCTATCCTATTCTCCATCCGATCCTATCCTCTATCCTATCTTATCCTCTATCCTATCCTATCCTCTATCCTATCCTATCCTCAATCCTATCCTATCCTATCCTCTATCCTATCCTATCCTCTATCCTATCCTATCCTCTATCCTATCCTATCCGCTATCCTATCCAATCCTATATCCTATTCTCTATTCTATCCTATCCTCTATCCTATCCTATCCTCTATCCTATCCTATCCTCTATCCTATCCTATTCTCTATCCTATCCTATCCTCTATCCTATCCTATCCTCTATCCTATCCTATCCTCTCTCCTATTCTATCCTCTATCCTATCCAATCCTATATCGTATCCTCTATCCTATCCTATCCTCTATCCTATCCTATCCACTATCCTATCCTATCCTCTATCCTATCCTATCCTCTATCCTATCGTATCCTCTATCCTATCCTATCGTTTATCCTATCCAATCCTCTATCCTATCCTATTCTCTATCCTATCCTATCCTCTATCCTATCCTATCCTCTATCCTATCCTATCCTCTATCCTATCCTATCCTCTATCGTATATTATCCTCTATCCTATCCTATTCTCTATCCTATCCTATTCTCTATCCTATCCTATCCTCTATCCTATCCTATTCTCCATCCGATCCTATCCTCTATCCTATCTTATCCTCTATCCTATCCTATCCTCTATCCTATCCTATCCTCTATCCTATCCTATCCTATCCTCTATCTTATCCTATCCTCTATCATATCCTATCCTCTATCCTATCCTATCGTTTATCCTATCCTATCCTCAATCGTATCCTATTCTCTATCCTATCCTATTCTCTATCCTATCCTATCCTCTATCCTATCCTATTCTCCATCCGATCCTATCCTCTATCCTATCTTATCCTCTATCCTATCCTATCCTCTATCCTATCCTATCCTCTATCCTATCCTATCCTATCCTCTATCCTATCCTATCCTCTATCCTATCCTATCCTCTATCCTATCCTATCCGCTATCCTATCCAATCCTATATCCTATTCTCTATTCTATCCTATCCTCTATCCTATCCTATCCTCTATCCTATCCTATCCTCTATCCTATCCTATTCTCTATCCTATATTATCCTCTATCCTATCCTATCCTCTATCCTATCCTATCCTCTCTCCTATTCTATCCTCTATCCTATCCAATCCTATATCGTATCCTCTATCCTATCCTATCCTCTATCCTATCCTATCCACTATCCTATCCTATCCTCTATCCTATCCTATCCTCTATCCTATCGTATCCTCTATCCTATCCTATCGTTTATCCTATCCAATCCTCTATCCTATCCTATTCTCTATCCTATCCTATCCTCTATCCTATCCTATCCTCTATCCTATCCTATCCTCTATCGTATATTATCCTCTATCCTATCCTATTCTCTATCCTATCCTATTCTCTATCCTATCCTATCCTCTATCCTATCCTATTCTCCATCCGATCCTATCCTCTATCCTATCTTATCCTCTATCCTATCCTATCCTCTATCCTATCCTATCCTCTATCCTATCCTATCCTATCCTCTATCTTATCCTATCCTCTATCATATCCTATCCTCTATCCTATCCTATCGTTTATCCTATCCTATCCTCTATCGTATCCTATTCTCTATCCTATCCTATTCTCTATCCTATCCTATCCTCTATCCTATCCTATTCTCCATCCGATCCTATCCTCTATCCTATCTTATCCTCTATCCTATCCTATCCTCTATCCTATCCTATCCTCTATCCTATCCTATCCTATCCTCTATCTTATCCTATCCTCTATCATATCCTATCCTCTATCCTATCCTATCGTTTATCCTATCCTATCCTCTATCCTATCCTATCCTCTATCCTATCCTATTCTCTATCCTATCCTATCCTCTATCCTATCCTATCCTCTATCCTATCCTATCCTCTATCCTATCCTATCCTCTATCCTATCCTATCCTCTATCCTATCCTATCCTCTATCCTATCCTATCCTCTATCCTATCCTATCCTCTATCATATCCTATCCTCTATCCTATCCAATCCTATATCCTATTCTCTATCCTATCCTATCCTCTATGATATCCTATCCTCTATCCTAACCTATTCTCTATCCTATCCTATCCTCTATCCTATCCTCTATCCTATCCTCTATCCTATCCTCTATCCTCTATCCTATCCTATCGTTTATCCTATCCTATCCTCTATCCTATCCTATCCTCTAACATATCCTATCCGCTATCCTATCCTATCCTCTATCCTATTCTATCCTCTATCCTATCCAATCCTATATCCTATTCTCTATCCTATCCTGTCCTCTATTCTATCCTATCCTCTATCCTATCCTATCCTCTATCCTATCATATCCTCTATCCTATCCTATCCCCTATCCTATCCTATCCTCTATCCTATCCTATCCTCTATCCTATCCTATTCTCTATCCTATCCTATCCTCTATCCTATGCTATCCTCTATCGTATCCTATCCTTTATCCTATCCTATCCTCTATCCTATCCTATCCGCTATCCTATCCAATCCTATATCCTATTCTCTATCCTATCCTATCCTCTATGATATCCTATCCTCTATCCTATACTATCCTCTATCCTATCCTATCCTCTATCCTATCCTATCCTCTATCCTATCCTATCCTCTATCCTATCCTATTCTCTATCCTATCCTATCCTCTATCCTATCCTATTCTCTATCCTATCCTATCCTCTATCCTATCCTATCCTGTATCCTATCCTATCCTCTATCCTATCCTATCCTCTATCCTATTCTATCCTCTATCCTATCCAATCCTATATCCTATTCTCTATCCTATCCTATAATCTATGATATCCTATCCTCTATCCTAACCTATTCTCTATCCTATCCTATCCTCCATCCTATCCTATCCTATCCTCTATCCTATCCTATCGTCTATCCTATCATATCCTCTATCCTATCCTATCCCCTATCCTATCCTATCCTCTATCCTATCCTATCCTCTATCCTATCCTATCCTCTATCCTATCCTATTCTCTATCCTATCCTATCCTCTATCCTATGCTATCCTCTATCGTATCCTATCCTCTATCCTATCCTATCCTCTATCCTATCCTATCCTCTATCCTATCCAATCCTCTATCCTATCCTATCCTCTATCCTATCCTATCCTCTATCCTATCCTATCCTCTATCCTATCCTATCCTCTATCCTATCCTATCCTCTATCCTATTCTATCCTCTATCCTATCCAATCCTATATCCTATTCTCTATCCTATCCTATCCTCTATGATATCCTATCCTCTATCCTAACCTATTCTCTATCCTATCCTATCCTCTATCCTATCCTATCCTCTATCCTATCCTATCCTCTATCCTATCCTATCCTCTATCCTATCCTATCCTCTATCCTATCCTATCCTCTATCCTATCCTATCCACTATCCTATCCTATCCTCTATCCTATCCTATCCTCTATCCTATCCTATCCTATCCTATCCTCTATCCTATCCTATCCTATCCTATCCTCTATCCTATCCTATCCTCTATCCTATCCTATCCTCTATCCTATACTATCCGCTATCCTATCCAATCCTATATCCTATTCTCTATCCTATCCTATCCTCTATGATATCCTATCCTCTATCCTAACCTATTCTCGATCCTATCCTATCCTCTATCCTATCCTATCCTATCCTCTATCCTATCCTCTATCCTATCCAATCCTATATCCTATTCTCCATCCTATCCTATCCTCTACCCTATCCTATCCTCTATCAGATCCTATCCTCTATCCTATCCTATCCTCTATCCTATCATATCCTATCCTCTATCCTATCCTATCCTCTATCCTATCGTATCCTCTATCCTATCGTATCCTCTATCCTATCCTATCGTTTATCCTATCCTATGCTCTATCCTATCCTATTCTCTATCCTATCCTATCCTCTATCCTATGCTATCCTCTATCGTATCCTATTCTCTATCCTATCCTATCCTCTACCCTATCCTATCCTCTATCAGATCCTATCCTCTATCCTATCCTATCCTCTATCCTATCGTATCCTATCCTCTATCCTATCCTATCCTCTATCCTATCGTATCCTCTATCCTATCGTATCCTCTATCCTATCCTATCGTTTATCCTATCCTATGCTCTATCCTATCCTATTCTCTATCCTATCCTATCCTCTATCCTATCCTCTATTCTATCCAATCCTATATCCTATCCTCTATCATATCCTATCCTCTATCCTATCCTATCCTCTATCCTATCCTATCCTATCCTCTATCCTATCCTATCCTCTATCCTATCCTATCCTCTATCGTATCCTATCCTCTATCCTATCCTATCCTCTATCCTATCCTATCCTATCCGCTATCCTATCCAATCCTATATCCTATTCTCTATTCTATCCTATCCTATCCTCTATCCTATCGTATCCTCTATCCTATCCTATCCTATCCTATCCTCTATCCTATCCTATCCTCTATCCTATCCTATCCTCTATCCTATACTATCCGCTATCCTATCCAATCCTATATCCTATTCTCTATCCTATCCTATCCTCTATGATATCCTATCCTCTATCCTAACCTATTCTCGATCCTATCCTATCCTCTATCCTATCCTATCCTATCCTCTATCCTATCCTCTATCCTATCCAATCCTATATCCTATTCTCCATCCTATCCTATCCTCTACCCTATCCTATCCTCTATCAGATAATATCCTCTATCCTATCCTATCCTCTATCCTATCGTATCCTATCCTCTATCCTATCCTATCCTCTATCCTATCGTATCCTCTATCCTATCGTATCCTCTATCCTATCCTATCGTTTATCCTATCCTATGCTCTATCCTATCCTATTCTCTATCCTATCCTATCCTCTATCCTATGCTATCCTCTATCGTATCCTATCCTCTATCCTATCCTATCCTCTATCCTATCCTATCCTCTATCCTATCCAATCCTCTATCCTATCCTATCCTCTATCCTATCCTATCCTCTATCCTATCCTATCCTCTATCCTATCCTATCCTCTATCCTATTCTATCCTCTATCCTATCCAATCCTATATCCTATTCTCTATCCTATCCTACCCTCTATGATATCCTATCCTCTATCCTAACCTATTCTCTATCCTATCCTATCCTCTATCCTATCCTATCCTCTATCCTATCCTATCCTCTATCCTATCCTATCCTCTATCCTATCCTATCCTCTATCCTATCCTATCCTCTATCCTATCCTATCCACTATCCTATCCTATCCTCTATCCTATCCTATCATCTATCCTATCCTATCCTATCCTATCCTATCCTCTATCCTATCCTATCCTCTATCCTATCCTATCCTCTATCCTATACTATCCGCTATCCTATCCAATCCTATATCCTATTCTCTATCCTATCCTATCCTCTATGATATCCTATCCTCTATCATAACCTATTCTCGATCCTATCCTATCCTCTATCCTATCCTATCCTATCCTCTATCCTATCCTCTATCCTATCCTCTATCCTATCCAATCCTATATCCTATTCTCCATCCTATCCTATCCTCTACCCTATCCTATCCTCTATCAGATCCTATCCTCTATCCTATCCTATCCTCTATCCTATCGTATCCTATCCTCTATCCTATCCTATCCTCTATCCTATCGTATCCTCTATCCTATCGTATCCTCTATCCTATCCTATCGTTTACCCTATCCTATGCTCTATCCTATCCTATTCTCTATCCTATCCTATCCTCTATCCTATCCTCTATTCTATCCAATCCTATATCCTATCCTCTATCATATCCTATCCTCTATCCTATCCTATCCTCTATCCTATCCTATCCTATCCTCTATCCTATCCTATCCTCTATCCTATCCTATCCTCTATCGTATCCTATCCTCTATCCTATCCTATCCTCTATCCTATCCTATCCTATCCGCTATCCTATCCAATCCTAAATCCTATTCTCTATTCTATCCTATCCTCTATCCTATCCTATCCTCTATCCTATCCTATCCTCTATCCTATCCTATTCTCTATCCTATCCTATCCTCTATCCTATCCTATCCTCTATCCTATCCTATCCTCTCTCCTATTCTATCCTCTATCCTATCCAATCCTATATCGTATCCTCTATCCTATCCTATCCTCTATCCTATCCTATCCACTATCCTATCCTATCCTCTATCCTATCCTATCCTCTATCCTATCCTACCGTTTATCCTATCCTATCCTCTATCCTATCCTATTCTCTATCCTATCCTATCCTCTATCCTATCCTATCCTCTATCGTATATTATCCTCTATCCTATCCTATTCTCTATCCTATCCTATCCTCTATCCTATCCTATTCTCCATCCGATCCTATTCTCTATCCTATCCTATCCTCTATCCTATCCTATTCTCCATCCGATCCTATCCTCTATCCTATCTTATCCTCTATCCTATCCTATCCTCTATCCTATCCTATCCTCTATCCTATCCTATCCTATCCTCTATCTTATCCTATCCTCTATCCTATCCTATCCTCTATCATATCCTATCCTCTATCCTATCCAATCCTATATCCTATTCTCTATCCTATCCTATCCTCTATGATATCCTATCCTCTATCCTAACCTATTCTCTATCCTATCCTATCCTCTATCCTATCCAATCCTATCCTCTATCATATCCTCTATCCTATCCTATCCCCTATCCTATCCTATCCTCTATCCTATCCTATCCTCTATCCTATCCTATTCTCTATCCTATCCTATCCTCTATCCTATCCTATCCTCTATCCTATCCTATTCTCCATCCTATCCTATCCTCTATCCTATCCTATCCTCTATCCTATCCTATCCTCTATCCTATCCTATTCTCTATCCTATCTTATCCTCTATCCTATCCTATCCTCTATCCTATCCTATCCTCTATCCTATCCTATCCTCTATCCTATCCTATCCTCTATCCTATCCTATTCTCCATCCGATCCTATCCTCTATCCTATCTTATCCTCTATCCTATCCTATCCTCTATCCTATCCTATCCTCTATCCTATCCTATCCTATCCTCTATCTTATCGTATCCTCTATCATATCCTATCCTCTATCCTATCCTATCGTTGATCCTATCCTATCCTCTATCCTATCCTATCCTCTATCCTATCGTATCCTCTATCATATCCTATCCTCTATCCTATCCAATCCTATATCCTATTCTCTATCCTATCCTATCCTCTATGATATCCTATCCTCTATTCTAACCTATTCTCTATCCTATCCTATCCTCTATCCTATCCTATCCTATCCTCTATCCTATCCTCTATCCTATCCTATCCTATCGATTATCCTATCCTATCCTCTATCCTATCCTATCCTCTAACATATCCTATCCGCTATCCTATCCTATCCTCTATCCTATTCTATCCTCTATCCTATCCAATCCTATATCCTATTCTCTATCCTATCCTATCCGCTATTCTATCCTATCCTCTATCCTATCCTATCCTCTATCCTATCATATCCTCTATCCTATCCTATCCCCTATCCTATCCTATCCTCTATCCTATCCTATCCTCTATCCTATCCTATCCTCTATCCTATCCTATCCTCTATCCTATCCTATTCTCTATCCTATCCTATCCTCTATCCTATGCTATCCTCTATCGTATCCTATCCTTTATCCTATCCTATCCTGTATCCTATCCTATCCGCTATCCTATCCAATCCTATATCCTATTCTCTATCCTATCCTATCCTCTATGATATCCTATCCTCTATCCTATACTATCCTCTATCCTATCCTATCCTCTATCCTATCCTATCCTCTATCCTATCCTATCCTCTATCCTATCCTATTCTCCATCCTATCCTATCCTCTATCCTATCCTATCCTCTATCCTATCCTATCCTCTATCCTATCCTATCCTCTATCATATCCTATCCTCTATCCTATCCTATCGTTTATCCTATCCTATCCTCTATCCTATCCTATCCTCTATCCTATCCTATCCTCTATCCTATCCTATCGTTTATCCTATCCTATCCTCTATCCTATCCTATCGTTTATCCTATCCTATCCTCTATCCTATCCTATCCTCTATCCTATCCAATCCTCTATCCTATCCTATCCTCTATCCTATCCTATCCTCTATCCTATCCTATCCTCTATCCTATTCTATCCTCTATCCTATCATATCCTCTATCCTATCCTATTCTCTATCCTATCCTATCCTCTATCCTATCCTATTCTCTATCCTATCCTATCCTCTATCCTATCCTATCCTCTATCCTATCGTATCCTCTATCCTATCGTATCCTCTATCCTATCCTATCGTTTATCCTATCCTATCCTCTATCCTATCCTATTCTCTATCCTATCCTATCCTCTATCCTATCCTATCCTCTATCCTATCCTATCCTCTATCGTATATTATCCTCTATCCTATCCTATTCTCTATCCTATCCTATTCTCTATCCTATCCTATCCTCTATCCTATCCTATTCTCCATCCGATCCTATCCTCTATCCTATCTTATCCTCTATCCTATCCTATCCTATCCTCTATCCTATCCTATCCTATCCTATCCTATCCTCTATCCTATCCTATCCTCTATCCTATCCTATCCTCTATCGTATATTATCCTCTATCCTATCCTATTCTCTATCCTATCCTATTCTCTATCCTATCCTATCCTCTATCCTATCCTATTCTCCATCCGATCCTATCCTCTATCATATCCTATCCTCTATCCTATCCTATCGTTTATCCTATCCTATCCTCTATCCTATCCTATCCCCTAACATATCCTATCCGCTATCCTATCCTATCCTCTATCCTATTCTATCCTCTATCCTATCCAATCCTATATCCTATACTCTATCCTATCCTATCCTCTATTCTATCCTATCCTCTATCCTATCCTATCCTCTATCCTATCATATCCTCTATCCTATCCTATTCTCTATCCTATCCTATCCTCTATCCTATCCTATTCTCTATCCTATCCTATCCTCTATCCTATGCTATCCTCTATCCTATCCTATTCTCCATCCTATCCTATCCTCTATCCTATCCTATCCTCTATCCTATCCTATCCTCTATCCTATCCTATCCTCTATCCTATCCTATCCTATCCTCTATCCTATCCTATCCTCTATCATATCCTATCCTCTATCCTATCCTATCGTTTATCCTATCCTATCCTCTATCCTATCCTATCCTCTATCCTATCCTATCCTCTATCCTATCCTATCCTCTATCCTATCCAATCCTCTATCCTATCCTATCCTCTATCCTATCCTATCCTCTATCCTATCCTATCCTCTATCCTATTCTATCCTCTATCCTATCCAATCCTATATCCTATTCTCTATCCTATCCTATCCTCTATGATATCCTATCCTCTATCCTAACCTATTCTCTATCCTATCCTATCCTCCATCCTATCCTATCATATCCTCTATCGTATCCTATCCCCTATCCTATCCTATCCTCTATCCTATCCTATCCTCTATGATATCCTATCCTCTATCCTAACCTATTCTCTATCCTATCCTATTCTCTATCCTATCTTATCCTCTATCCTATCCTATCCTCTATCCTATCCTATCCTCTATCCTATCCAATCCTCCATCCTATCCTATCCTCTATCCTATCCTATCCTCTATCCTATCCTATCCTCTATCCTATCCTATCCTCTATCCTATTCTATCCTCTATCCTATCCAATCCTATATCGTATCCTCTATCCTATCCTATCCTCTATCCTATCCTATCCACTATCCTATCCTATCCTCTATCCTATCCTATCCTCTATCCTATCGTATCCTCTATCCTATCCTATCGTTTATCCTATCCTATCCTCTATCCTATCCTATCCTCTATCCTATCCTATCCCCTATCCTATCCTATCCTCTATCCTATCCTATCCTCTATCCTATCCTATCCTCTATCCTATCCTATCCTCTATCCTCTATCCTATCCTATCCTCTATCCTATCCTATCCTCTATCGTATATTATCCTCTATCCTATCCTATTCTCTATCCTATCCTATTCTCTATCCTATCCTATCCTCTATCCTATCCTATTCTCCATCCGATCCTATCCTCTATCCTATCTTATCCTCTATCCTATCCTATCCTCTATCCTATCCTATCCTCTATCCTATCCTATCCTCTCCTCTATCTTATCCTATCCTCTATCCTATCCTATCGTTTATCCTATCCTATCCTCTATCCTATCCTATCCTCTAACATATCCTATCCGCTATCCTATCCTATCCTCTATCCAATTCTATCCTCTATCCTATCCAATCCTATATCCTATTCTCTATCCTATCCTATCCTCTATCCTATCCTATTCTCCATCCGATCCTATCCTCTATCCTATCTTATCCTCTATCCTATCCTATCCTCTATCCTATCCTATCCTCTATCCTATCCTATCCCCTATCGTATCCTATCCTTTATCCTATCCTATCCTCTATCCTATCCTATCCGCTATCCTATCCAATCCTATATCCTATTCTCTATCCTATCCTATCCTCTATGATATCCTATCCTCTATCCTATACTATCCTCTATCCTATCCTATCCTCTATCCTATCCTATCCTCTATCCTATCCCATCCTCTATCCTATCCTATTCTCTATCCTATCCTATCCTCTATCCTATCCTATTCTCTATCCTATCCTATCCTCTATCCTATCCTATCCTCTATCCTATCCTATTCTCCATCCTATCCTATCCTCTATCCTATCCTATCCTCTATCCTATCCTATCCTCTATCCTATCCTATCCTCTATCCTATCCTATCCTATCCTCTATCCTATCCTATCCTCTATCATATCCTATCCTCTATCCTATCCTATCGTTTATCCTATCCTATCCTCTATCCTATCCTATCCTCTATCCTATCCTATCCTCTATCCTATCGTATCCTCTATCCTATCCTATCGTTTATCCTATCCTATGCTCTATCCTATCCTATTCTCTATCCTATCCTATCCTCTATCCTATCCTCTATTCTATCCAATCCTATATCCTATCCTCTATCATATCCTATCCTCTATCCTATCCAATCCTATATCCTATCCTCTATCATATCCTATCCTCTATCCTATCCTATCCTCTATCCTATCCTATCCTATCCTCTATCCTATCCTATCCTCTATCCTATCCTATCCTCTATCCTATCCTATCCTCTATCCTATCCTATCCCCTATCGTATCCTATCCTTTATCCTATCCTATCCTCTATCCTATCCTATCCGCTATCCTATCCAATCCTATATCCTATTCTCTATCCTATCCTATCCTCTATGATATCCTATCCTCTATCCTATACTATCCTCTATCCTATCCTATCCTCTATCCTATCCTATCCTCTATCCTATCCCATCCTCTATCCTATCCTATTCTCTATCCTATCCTAT
Source organism: Halictus rubicundus (assembly GCF_050948215.1). Lineage (NCBI taxonomy): Eukaryota > Metazoa > Arthropoda > Insecta > Hymenoptera > Halictidae > Halictus > Halictus rubicundus. Next base: position 4,993 of record NW_027488970.1, on the reverse strand, counting down.
CCTCTATCCTATCCTATTCTCTATCCTATCCTATCCTCTATCCTATCCTATCCTCTATCCTATCCTATTCTCCATCCTATCCTATCCTCTATCCTATCCTATCCTCTATCCTATCCTATCCTCTATCCTATCCTATCCTCTATCCTATCCTATCCTATCCTCTATCCTATCCTATCCTCTATCATATCCTATCCTCTATCCTATCCTATCGTTTATCCTATCCTATCCTCTATCCTATCCTATCCTCTATCCTATCCTATCCTCTATCCTATCGTATCCTCTATCCTATCCTATCGTTTATCCTATCCTATGCTCTATCCTATCCTATTCTCTATCCTATCCTATCCTCTATCCTATCCTCTATTCTATCCAATCCTATATCCTATCCTCTATCATATCCTATCCTCTATCCTATCCAATCCTATATCCTATCCTCTATCATATCCTATCCTCTATCCTATCCTATCCTCTATCCTATCCTATCCTATCCTCTATCCTATCCTATCCTCTATCCTATCCTATCCTCTATCGTATCCTATCCTCTATCCTATCCTATCCTCTATCCTATCCTATCCTCTATCCTATCCTATCCGCTATCCTATCCAATCCTATATCCTATTCTCTATTCTATCCTATCCTCTATCCTATCCTATCCTCTATCCTATCCTATCCTCTATCCTATCCTATTCTCTATCCTATCCTATCCTCTATCCTATCCTATCCTCTATCCTATCCTATCCTCTCTCCTATTCTATCCTCTATCCTATCCAATCCTATATCGTATCCTCTATCCTATCCTATCCTCTATCCTATCCTATCCACTATCCTATCCTATCCTCTATCCTATCCTATCCTCTATCCTATCGTATCCTCTATCCTATCCTATCGTTTATCCTATCCAATCCTCTATCCTATCCTATTCTCTATCCTATCCTATCCTCTATCCTATCCTATCCTCTATCCTATCCTATCCTCTATCGTATATTATCCTCTATCCTATCCTATTCTCTATCCTATCCTATTCTCTATCCTATCCTATCCTCTATCCTATCCTATTCTCCATCCGATCCTATCCTCTATCCTATCTTATCCTCTATCCTATCCTATCCTCTATCCTATCCTATCCTCTATCCTATCCTATCCTATCCTCTATCTTATCCTATCCTCTATCATATCCTATCCTCTATCCTATCCTATCGTTTATCCTATCCTATCCTCTATCGTATCCTATTCTCTATCCTATCCTATTCTCTATCCTATCCTATCCTCTATCCTATCCTATTCTCCATCCGATCCTATCCTCTATCCTATCTTATCCTCTATCCTATCCTATCCTCTATCCTATCCTATCCTCTATCCTATCCTATCCTATCCTCTATCCTATCCTATCCTCTATCCTATCCTATCCTCTATCCTATCCTATCCGCTATCCTATCCAATCCTATATCCTATTCTCTATTCTATCCTATCCTCTATCCTATCCTATCCTCTATCCTATCCTATCCTCTATCCTATCCTATTCTCTATCCTATCCTATCCTCTATCCTATCCTATCCTCTATCCTATCCTATCCTCTCTCCTATTCTATCCTCTATCCTATCCAATCCTATATCGTATCCTCTATCCTATCCTATCCTCTATCCTATCCTATCCACTATCCTATCCTATCCTCTATCCTATCCTATCCTCTATCCTATCGTATCCTCTATCCTATCCTATCGTTTATCCTATCCAATCCTCTATCCTATCCTATTCTCTATCCTATCCTATCCTCTATCCTATCCTATCCTCTATCCTATCCTATCCTCTATCGTATATTATCCTCTATCCTATCCTATTCTCTATCCTATCCTATTCTCTATCCTATCCTATCCTCTATCCTATCCTATTCTCCATCCGATCCTATCCTCTATCCTATCTTATCCTCTATCCTATCCTATCCTCTATCCTATCCTATCCTCTATCCTATCCTATCCTATCCTCTATCTTATCCTATCCTCTATCATATCCTATCCTCTATCCTATCCTATCGTTTATCCTATCCTATCCTCTATCGTATCCTATTCTCTATCCTATCCTATTCTCTATCCTATCCTATCCTCTATCCTATCCTATTCTCCATCCGATCCTATCCTCTATCCTATCTTATCCTCTATCCTATCCTATCCTCTATCCTATCCTATCCTCTATCCTATCCTATCCTATCCTCTATCTTATCCTATCCTCTATCATATCCTATCCTCTATCCTATCCTATCGTTTATCCTATCCTATCCTCTATCCTATCCTATCCTCTATCCTATCCTATTCTCTGTCCTATCCTATCCTCTATCCCATCCTATCCTCTATCCTATCCTATCCTCTATCCTATCCTATCCTCTATCCTATCCTATCCTCTATCCTATCCTATCCTCTATCCTATCCTATCCTCTATCCTATCCTATCCTCTATCCTATCCTATCCTCTATCATATCCTATCCTCTATCCTATCCAATCCTATATCCTATTCTCTATCCTATCCTATCCTCTATGATATCCTATCCTCTATCCTAACCTATTCTCTATCCTATCCTATCCTCTATCCTATCCTCTATCCTATCCTCTATCCTATCCTCTATCCTCTATCCTATCCTATCGTTTATCCTATCCTATCCTCTATCCTATCCTATCCTCTAACATATCCTATCCGCTATCCTATCCTATCCTCTATCCTATTCTATCCTCTATCCTATCCAATCCTATATCCTATTCTCTATCCTATCCTGTCCTCTATTCTATCCTATCCTCTATCCTATCCTATCCTCTATCCTATCATATCCTCTATCCTATCCTATCCCCTATCCTATCCTATCCTCTATCCTATCCTATCCTCTATCCTATCCTATTCTCTATCCTATCCTATCCTCTATCCTATGCTATCCTCTATCGTATCCTATCCTTTATCCTATCCTATCCTCTATCCTATCCTATCCGCTATCCTATCCAATCCTATATCCTATTCTCTATCCTATCCTATCCTCTATGATATCCTATCCTCTATCCTATACTATCCTCTATCCTATCCTATCCTCTATCCTATCCTATCCTCTATCCTATCCTATCCTCTATCCTATCCTATTCTCTATCCTATCCTATCCTCTATCCTATCCTATTCTCTATCCTATCCTATCCTCTATCCTATCCTATCCTGTATCCTATCCTATCCTCTATCCTATCCTATCCTCTATCCTATTCTATCCTCTATCCTATCCAATCCTATATCCTATTCTCTATCCTATCCTATCCTCTATGATATCCTATCCTCTATCCTAACCTATTCTCTATCCTATCCTATCCTCCATCCTATCCTATCCTATCCTCTATCCTATCCTATCGTCTATCCTATCATATCCTCTATCCTATCCTATCCCCTATCCTATCCTATCCTCTATCCTATCCTATCCTCTATCCTATCCTATCCTCTATCCTATCCTATTCTCTATCCTATCCTATCCTCTATCCTATGCTATCCTCTATCCTATCCTATCCTCTATCGTATATTATCCTCTATCCTATCCTATTCTCTATCCTATCCTATCCTCTATCCTATCCTATTCTCCATCCGATCCTATCCTCTATCCTATCTTATCCTCTATCCTATCCTATCCTCTATCCTATCCTATCCTCTATCCTATCCTATCCTATCCTCTATCTTATCCTATCCTCTATCATATCCTATCCTCTATCCTATCCTATCGTTTATCCTATCCTATCCTCTATCCTATCCTATCCTCTATCCTATCCTATTCTCTATCCTATCCTATCCTCTATCCTATCCTATCCTCTATCCTATCCTATCCTCTATCCTATCCTATCCTCTATCCTATCCTATCCTCTATCATATCCTATCCTCTATCCTATCCAATCCTATATCCTATTCTCTATCCTATCCTATCCTCTATGATATCCTATCCTCTATCCTAACCTATTCTCTATCCTATCCTATCCTCTATCCTATCCAATCCTATCCTCTATCCTATCCTCTATCCTATCCTATCCTCTATCCTATCCTATCGTTTATCCTATCCTATCCTCTATCCTATCCTATCCTCTAACATATCCTATCCGCTATCCTATCCTATCCTCTATCCTATTCTATCCTCTATCCTATCCAATCCTATATCCTATTCTCTATCCTATCCTATCCTCTATTCTATCCTATCCTCTATCCTATCCTATCCTCTATCCTATCATATCCTCTATCCTATCCTATCCCCTATCCTATCCTATCCTCTATCCTATCCTATTCTCTATCCTATCCTATCCTCTATCCTATGCTATCCTCTATCCTATCCAATCCTATATCCTATTCTCTATCCTATCCTATCCTCTATCCTATCCTCTATTCCATCCAATCCTATATCCTATCCTCTATCATATCCTATCCTCTATCCTATCCTATCCTCTATCCTATCCTATGCTATCCTCTATCCTATCCTATCCTCTATCCTATCCTATCCTCTATCCTATGCTATCCTCTATCGTATCCTATCCTCTATCCTATCCTATCCTCTATCCTATCCTATCCTCTATCCTATCCAATCCTCTATCCTATCCTATCCTCTACCCTATCCTATCCTCTATCAGATCCTATCCTCTATCCTATCCTATCCTCTATCCTATCGTATCCTATCCTCTATCCTATCCTATCCTCTATCCTATCGTATCCTCTATCCTATCGTATCCTCTATCCTATCCTATCGTTTATCCTATCCTATGCTCTATCCTATCCTATTCTCTATCCTATCCTATCCTCTATCCTATCCTATTCTCTATCCTATCCTATCCTCTATCCCATCCTATCCTCTATCCTATCCTATCCTCTATCCTATCCTATCCTCTATCCTATCCTATCCTCTATCCTATCCTATCCTCTATCCTATCCTATCCTCTATCCTATCCTATCCTCTATCCTATCCTATCCTCTATCATATCCTATCCTCTATCCTATCCAA